>NW_019396217.1:522351-568791 GCF_000591075.1 Eurytemora carolleeae
AAAACACACAATTATACACCAATATACTCTATTCAGGGTTGTATACAAAACACACAATTATACACCAATATACTCTTTTCAGGGTTGTATACAAAACACAATTGCAATTTTATCCATGGTCAGCCTATTAACACGTGGGAGGAGTAGTAATAGGGCCTTGTTAACATTCTATAATGACGTATTTGGGAAGCTCTAGAAATAGTTATTTCGTAAAAAAACTAAATATATTTACATATAAAAAGATTACTGTGATTGTCAACAATTATTAAAAATGTATTTAAACTTAGCCTGTTCTACTCAATATTTCAAAAATTCAAACAATTGCAAAAATGTCAATACTTTATTTAAACTTTTAACGCGTTTCAAATTTCCCGATCTTCATTGTGCATTGTGCATGTAGTTTGCACAATGCAAGGATTCATATTACAAGAAGGGGAAATATGGTTAAAAATAAAACTAACAATATTAATTATAATAATAATAATAATAATAACAATAATAATAATAATAATAATAATAATAATAATAATAATAAAAACCTGGCATCCATTAAACTGTTTGGAGTCCACTTTAAAGTCAGTACTTCTCCGTCCTGGAATTTGAATAATTAAATCTGGATTTCGCACCAGGCCTTAATTAGCCTAGACACATTCCATAAACTCATTTATACTGGCTTAAATTGTATTTTTACCTTGCTATTTATTATGAGTGTGAGTAGTGGAAATAAAATAGATTGTCAAGTACAATAGATGGCGTACACTCTCAGTATCTTCGTCACAATTCAATTCAATTTCAATGTCGTTTTTTTTTTCATTTGAAACTTGTGACGTCGAGCATAATTGGTCTATTTCCATCTATTCTACTTGAAAAATAAAAAAATTTAATTGTAGGAGGGGGGGGGGGAGATAAATCTTTCTTGATGATTGATTTAAAAATGCATGAAGAAGTAACCTGATGGAGAGAGAGGTAGCCAGGAAGCCCCCCAGTTGAATTCCGTTGTAAAACATTTATATTGTTCTTTCCTAGATATTTATTCATATTTTTCTAAATATTTCTATTTTTTATCAATAAACAATAAAGAATATGGATTTATAGGATTAAATATTATCTTTAGATATTGTAGAGTAGTTTTAGTTTTGGGTTATAGGAATAAATATTATTGTTACTTTATATAAATAGAGCTGATTCAAGTTCATAGGATTAAGGATTAAATGGTTACTGTATATAGAAGAGCTGATTCAAGTTTAAAGGGTTAAGGATTAAGGATTAAACTTGTTACCGTTATAGAAGTGCGGATTTAAGTTTAAAGGATTAAGGATTAAGGATTAAACTTGTTACAGTATAGAAGAGCGGATTCAAGTTTAAAGGATTAAGGATTAAACTTGCTACCGTATAGAAGAGCAGATTCAAGTTTAAACCGGATTAAGGATTAAACTTGTTACCGTATAGAAGAGCGGATTCAAGTTTAAACCGGATTAAGGATTAAACTTGTTACCGTATAGAAGTGCGGATTAAAATTTAAAGGATTAAGAATTAAGGATTAAACTTGTTACCGTATATAGGAGTGCGGATTCAAGTTTAAAGGATTAAGAATTATGGATTAAACGTGTTACCGTATAGAAGAGCGGATTTTCTATTCTGGTGAAGGGATTCCACGTACTCTCTGAAAATGTATAGTTAAATAAGATTTGGATAAACAAAATTATTGTTTTAACCAAACCAAACCTTCAGAATATCGTCAGAGGGGGGGGGGATAACTTTTCTTTGACAGAATTTAAGTAATTAAAGATGGTTGTAAACAAAATGCCAAACTTAAATTGTCAGTCTAGATAGATTACTTTCTCTCTATTATTTACATGTAAAGTTAATTTGTATTACAAAAAAAGTTTTAAAAGGATTTTAAGTTTTAAAACCGTGTAAAGTTAAGTAAATGGACAGTGGGCATTGAAGTTAAAAAGGATTGAGATACTAAAGCATTATATCTCATAAAGGTAACATTACCTCCAAAAGAGATGAGTAGCAATGAATGCTTTTTGTTTCGGGATTTAAAAAAAAAACTGTGGTCTGCCGTTTTGTATCATAAGAATGGACTATAGAAAAGTCTTTTTTACAAACTCTGATTTTCTATTTCTAATCCTTATGTCTTTGCAACTCTATGCCAGAGAAACATCAAAAATATCAGTTCCTTTGTTCAAATTTTATGAAAAAAGAACGCCGCATTTTCGAAAACTTACATTCTTTAAACTACTTTTATAGCTAACAGCTTTATGAAAATCAGAGACAAAAAACTGTTCCAATGCCCAAATCCAATATCCATGGTCAAATATGTCTACCTTGCTATATGAGGGATAGAACTGCGCCTTTCCTCACTCTCATACTAAAAATTAACAAAATATTTAGTAATTTAGTAAATCAGTAATCAGTAAATATTTAGTGGTTTAGGATGAATAAGAAAAATAAGAAATTATTTCTAAATTAATTCAGGGTTAATGGGACACTATAGTTTCATTAGAAGTAAATATTTCCATTTACTGATAGCGTCGATTCAAGGATTCATAACTCTAATTGGATAATGAGATAGATGATATACCTCCATTCTATTTCTATTGGTTCAGAATAGACAACAAACACATGACTAAACCCTGATTGGAACAGGCGCTAATGAAACCCGGTTTTTGGCGGATTTAAGACGCGGCTCAAATTCATAAAATTCGAACTCAGGATGGTGGGGGGGAGGGAACCGGAAGGGACTCTCTTCAAATTTTCTGATCCCTATATCTTGGCTTCCTGTTAGTACAAGCCTTTGATATTTCAAACTTAGACTTTTTGATCAGAATTCATAGTTTGAAATAAGTAAGGTCTACGAAATCGGGTTGTGGCTAAGACGCAATTCCTTTCATGTAATTTTTTCATACAAATCCTATCAACAAGTGTATGGTAACAAATGAAGAGGGTGTCAATGAACCTACAGGATACATCTTTTCTTTTAACATTTTTTCTCCCTACATCTCAAATATATATTTTCTACATCTCAAATTTATCTTTCTACATCTCAAATATATTTTTCTACATCTCAAATTTATCTTCCTTCATCTCAAAATTATCTTCCTTCATCTCAAATTTATGTTCCTTCATCTCAAATTTATCTTCCTACATCTCAAATTTATGTTCCTTCATCTCAAATTTATGTTCCTTCATCTCGAATATATCTTCCTACATCTCAAATGTATATTCCTACATCTAGAATGTATCTTCCTACATCTAGAATATATCTTCCTTCATCTCAAATTTATGTTCCTTCATCTAGAATATATCTTCCTACATCTCAAATTTATCTTCTTACATTTCAAATTTATGTTCCTTCATCTCAAATTTATCTTCCTACATCTATAATATATCTTCCTACATCTCAAATTTATCTTCCTTCATCTCAAATTTATCTTCCTAAATCTCAAATGTATCTTCCTTCATCTAGAATATATCTTCCTACATCTCAAATTTTTCTTCCTACATCTCAAATTAATGTTCCTTCATCTAGAATGTATCTTATACATCTCAAATTTATCTTCCTTTATCTAGACTGTATCTTTCTTCATCGCAAACTTATGTTCCTTCATCTAGAATGTATCTTTCTACATCTCAAATTATAATGATACATCGGCAAAAAAATATTTATATATATAAATACCTGTTTTGGGCCAAATACCCCCCTTTCTACGCCCCTGATCAAGGAAAAAAAATTTGAAATTTTGTTATGCCCCTTATGAATTAAAAGAATATAGGTGCACCATTTATCTCTATTATTACAAGAGTTATTACAAACTCCAGGAGACTAGTGAGGTCCTTTATTGCCTACATAATAAGTAATAATATTAAGAAGTTTTAATAAAGCAGTGTGTAATACTAAAAGGTTTTAATAAAGCAATGTGTAATACTAAAATGTTTTAATAAAGCAGTATGTAATACTAATAAGTTTTAAAAAAGAAGTGTGTAATACTAAAAAGTTTCAATAAAGCAGTGTGTTATACTAGTAAGTTTTAATAAAGCAATGTTATGCTAAAAAGTTTTAATAAAGTAGTGTGTTATATTAAAAAGTTTTAATAAAGTAGTGTTTTATACTTACAAGTTTTACACAAATCAGTTGGAAATAGAAGTTTAAAAAATCAGTGTGTGAAGTTTTGACAAAGCAATGTGTGTACTGTGTAGTACTAAAAAGTTTTAAAAAGGAGTTGAAACATGTTTCCAATAATTGATAGTTTTTGCTTGAAATTCTGCTCCTTTGCGGTGGTAAATGTTGTGGAAACTGTTGGGTCACATGTGATACAGTTTACACACACATTTAATATTAAACTTACATGGCAGTTCAAAAATAATGAAATTTATTAAAAAGTTTTTAAAGAAACACTAATGTGTTAAATCTTTTATCTTAGCTTAGCAACTTTCAACACATAAATTCTGCTACTATAATGATGTTGTGATTTTGTTGATCTTTTACGATCAGCGGTTCAAGGGATCTTAAGATCGCTGCGATCATAGTTATCTAGGGGTATCATGCTCCCCCCCCCCCTCCTCTACACCTTGTAGACATTAGAATTATAAAGGTTTTTGTTGTGTTTACATGATAATTCGAACAAGCCAAACAGGATCTAAATATAACCCAAGCCACGCCATTAACAGTTATTTTGGAAGTCGGCCCGATAAGCCAGGGGAGCTAAGGTTAAGATCCAGGCTAGGGTGCAGCGGAGGTTGGCAGAGAGGGGGTAGATGGAAATCAACCCTTTCGATGAGAGGTGGAAGAATATCCTGAGCATCCATCTTCCACTGACTATTATTCATTTCCATCGATCGTATAGTATTTTTAGTTTATTAGTGTTTGTATAAAAATAATAATAATAAATTGTAAAACCGTCTCGCAGAACATTTGATAATTGAGTTGTTGCCTTGAATTTTTAGCATATACAAGAGTATATCAAATAGTCAATGTTTAAAATATAGTTGTGTACATGCATCATGTGGAAAGATTAAAGGATTATAAAATTGGAGTATGTGGCGTGTGTAATCTATATAATTAAGCTCTTTGCTCATACAGTGATAACCAGAAAACAATAGGAATACGACATTATAGCAAAACTGAAGTGTATTTGATGGTGTTACAAAGCAAATAGTTTTACCAGACACTTTTAAAATAACTTTTTCTGTAAAATGGGTCTGTTAACGCTGCACAATTGCTGTGTTCCATGGTCATTGAACTTTTTGAAGTTAAACATTGATTTTTAAAGTCGTCTTACTATTCCAGAGTTTTCTGGTTATCACTGTATATTTACATATTTGTAAATATATAAATTTATATGATAGCAATAGCAGGCCGAACGCCTGGACCGAATGAGCTGACATTTGTTTGGGAACCCTTGAGTACGAGGGTAACATAAGCTTTAAAAAAGTCGAATTTTTTTATTTTTAAAAAATCGATTTTTTTTTCTTCGAAATTTGCGTTTTAAAAATTCCACGGGCTATGCAGTGCACTTTAGCTAGTGTCATATAAATTTGTTCGTGAAACCAATTTTAGTCTAAAAGTGTGTCAAATAATTTATCTTATTTATCTTATTTATCTTACTTTATCTTTCTTTATCTTGATTTATCTGAATTTATCTTTATTTATCTTTATTTATCTTGATTTATCTTGATTTATTTTTAAAAGCAGAAATTTAAAAAAGTTAATTTTCATTTTATTATTTTTTTTCCATTTCAAAGACTTTTGTTCGTTGGCTGAACCACTCCAATTCTTTAAATCTACTCTATTAGACATCAATACTGCTAATGGGAAACCAATACACATGAAATCCATGGTGACCCAAAAAAAATGGGAATTAAGTGACGACTTTTATATCGTCTTCGATCCATGCAGCATTTTTTTCATGAACTCAATAATTGGAGTATTCCAGTGTATACATCTAATATCAAAAACGCCTGGTCTTGAGATTTTTGTATCTTTAAAATTGACAGAGATATTGCAAAATTTTGTAAAAATTTCAATTTATTTAAGAAATCAAAATTGTCTGAATATCTAATATCTTTGTGAATTATTAAGACACGAGAAAGTATTACAACACCCTGTATAGTGTATATAGTTCTAGATAACCAACGATCTTTCCTTCTTAATAACCATTCCTGACCTTCTTAAAATATAAATTATATTACAGAAAACCACTAGATTTTCTTTTTCATATTCTCGTTTATATTTTTTTATTAATCTAACTTGTTTTTTAGGGTTTTCTTTCCTTACAAATATTTCTCTCACCTCATACTTTTGTCATTATCTCCTTCTACATCATGTACTTATCTCCTTCTACATCTTGTACTTATCTCCTTCTAAATCATGTACTTATCTCCTTCTACATCTTGTACTTATCTCCTTCTACCTCTTGTACTTATCTCCTTCTACCTCTTGTACTTATCCCCTTCTACCTCTTGTACTTATCTCCTTCTACATCTTGTACTTATCTCCTTCTACCTCTTGTACTTATCTCCTTCTACCTCTTGTACTTATCTCCTTCTACCTCTTGTACTTATCTCCTTCTACATCTTGTACTTATCTCCTTCTACATCTTGTACTTATCTTCTTCTACCTCTTGTACTTATCTCCTTCTTTCTGTTGTGCTTCATATTACTTCTAACTCTTGAACTTATCTCCTTCTACCTCTTGTACTTATCTTCTTCTACATCATGTACTTATCTCCTTCTACAATTTGAACATTTTTTATTTAAACAAAGACATTGTTCTCTTAAAAATATTATGATTTGTTAAAATTGTTCACACAAATATGATTATCTATAACTTTTAGTAGCAAACTAAACAAACAACCAGTAGGTGGCAGCCCCCTCCCCTTCCTCCCCTCCCCATGTCACAATAATCAAACAAAAGTAATGAATGTTTCCTAGCTGTAGACCTTCACAACAACACCTAACTAGAATATAATTCATTGTGTTATCTGGAAATATATATATATATAATATATATAGAGATATATATATACAATAAATATTGATATTGGAATTATAAAGATAGATTTGTACATATATCATAATACAAAGGCTCCCAAGGAGCTTTGCACTCTCCTTGAGTAAACATTTCCACTTTTTACTACTTTTTTGTGCTAGCATGTTTTCTTTAAATATATATAAAAACAATTTTCATACAAAAAATAAATTCAGATTATTTTTTGCTGGATATTCAAAAAGTTTGGTACATACTTGAGAAAAAAATGTTTAGATTAAATTCTGACCTTTTAAGATCAAATTCACATTCTATTTAAGATTTAAATAGCTGTAAATAAAGATCTAGAAAATTATTTAATTTCAAAATCTCTGTTTACAAAAGATTAAAATAATTTTAGATGACGATTCAAATTACTGCCCAGTGACAAACCCGATGGAACACCCTACCCCCCCCCCCAAAAAAAAAAACAGAATCAAATAAAAATTTGATAAAAAATTATAAAACTGTAATTTTATCTCGCAAAGAAAATCAAAAAAAAACTTAAAGCTCTACTTGAAGAAATTTTTTAAAAAAGTTAATATATGATGTTTATATTGCTGACAAATCAAACAAATAAACCTTGACATTGATCCTAGAACCATTTGTGCTTTTATATATTCAATACATATCCAGATATTTGATAAATATATATATACAGTATTTATTACATATTTTTATATATTTAATACATATCCAGATATTTAATAAATATATAAATATATATATACAGTATTTATTACATATTTTCAAGCTTGTGTACACCTTCATTCAGTAACATTATGGATTTTATTCAGGGGGAGAAAAGAGAGTATTTATGAACTATAAATAAAAAGGATTTACAATTTACTTAGATTAGAAGAGCTACATTATTATTTAATCACATTATAAACATATTTTCAGATTTAAGACACCAGTAATAAGGTGTTTAGAAATAAACGTTTATCAATCAATCAATCAATTAAACATATTTTCGGTTTTTACCGGTGTTTCTCTTTAAACGATTTTGATCGATTCAATTAAAATTAATAAAATCGGTTTCTTATAATACAATATTGTAAGTATGTATGTGGACTAATTTCGATGGGGCGGAAGGGTCGAGAGGGTGGGAGAGTTTTTAATATAAAATTTACTCACCGATGATAGCATTCTTTTAAATCCCCTGTTTGGTGTGGCGGGCTGTGATCCACGTGAGTTTAAGGATGAGATACGATGCCGCTGAACCAGTTCATCAGCTGGGGGATCATGCCTAAACCGGTTTTAGTTTATCCACCATTTTGAATATTGTATAAAGTAATTATATATGATTTAAATGCATATAGGGGGATTTAAGTTTTAATTCATTAAAGGCGTTCATAACTATTAATTTAAAGGGGGGGGGGGGTTGACTTAAGCTAGCTGCTAAAAAATATGAATGAATGAACTAAGGTTATTGTTAAACTTTAAACGAATTCTGGAAAATATTTTTTTAATCTTATCTTGAGAGAAGATAACAGAGATTCAGAAAGGAAAGTTTTCATTCCTTTTCGATTTAAAATCAAATTTAAATCCAGCTCTGACTCAAGATTGTATCAGATTTTCCAATTCTTATTGTTTTAGTCATTCTTTTAAAGGCTTTTAACTAATTTTTAGTGTTAAATAAGGATGCAGATTACAGAATTAAAATATAAAATGTTTATGACCGTAAACGGTAAATGGAAAACGTATTGAAGAAAGTAGATGATAAAGGTTATTTGGTATTTACGGTAAACGGTAGACAGTAGACGGTAAACAGTTTACGGTAGACGATAAACGTTATTTGGTATACACAGTAAACAGTAGACAGTAGACGGTAAACAGTTTACGGTAGACAGGATGGTAGACGGTAATCTGTAGATGGTAAACAATTTACGGTAGACAGTAAACAGTTTATGGTAGACAGTAAACAGTTTACGGTAGACAGGACAATAGACAGTAGACAGTAGACGGTAAACAGATTACAGTAGACAGGACAGTAGACGGTAAACAATTTACGGTAGACAGGACGGTAGACAGTAAACAATTTACGGTAGACAAGACGGTAGACGGTAGACAGTTATAGACGATAAACAGTATACAGTAGACAGTAGTTGGTAGACACAAACAGTAAACATAAACAATATATGGTAAACATAGCTATAGCTAGGTAAACTGTAGCATCATTAATATATATTAAACCTATATTTGTTTTCTTTATGAAAGATGTAATTTACAAATGTCAGGGAAATCAAGAAGCAAAAGAAGGAGTATTGATTATTACATAGTAGAACAAAAGATCCGTTTTATTACAGTGTACACTTATAATGTTCATATGACGTCATGATATAATGTTCATATGACGTCATGATATAATGTTCATATGACGTCATGATATAATGTTCATATGACGTCATGATATAATGTTCTTATGACGTCATGATATAATGCATTTAAGGATCGAATATTACTCGGGGTGGTGTTGACAAATGAATTCTACAAGAATATTATTAATGAAAAATCTGTCTGCTTGTTTGGTAAGTTTAGGTAATCAATCTTGATTGGATTAATTATTTGTTCAGTGCATATCAAGGTTGCATAATAAAGTAAGGTTACTCTCGATGCGCTCTAATGAATAACAGAAAATGTCGTCTCCCAAGATAGATAGATAAAAACCTCATATGACGTCACTCTAGCCTCTATAATCAGTGACGTCATTGGAGCGCATCAAAAGTAACCAACATTATTTTACAACCTTGGTGCATATGTAGTGTTTATTATTGCAAACTACTAAGCTACTGATTGCAATGAACAAGCAGAGTAAGGAATGTTTTACATATTTTTTGCTTGGTTTCTTAGATTAAAGTGTCTTTTTTATTTGTCGTATAGTATATTTTCTAGTTGGCTGTACCCCATTTACCACAGTTGTCTATTATACTCCAGTATGATCTGTGCTCTAGTGTACTTCATTGTACTATAGTGTTCTTAGTAGAGATAAGAGAGTACAGAGATCTATTAAATGCTAGAATATGCAATATTTTCCACAACAGGTTCAATTGTGGAAAACTGGAGTACACGACCAATAGCAGACGTCAATATTCAGGGGTTTTTAAGGGAGTACACGACCAATAGCAGACGTCAATATTCAGGGGTATTTAAGGGAGTACACGACCAATAGCAGACGTCAATATTCAGAGGTATTTAAGGGAGTACACGACAAATAGCAGACGTCAATATTCAGGGGTATTTAAGGGAGTACACGACCAATAGCAGACGTCAATATTCAGGGGTATTTAAGGGAGTACACGACCAATAGCAGACGTCAATATTCAGAGGTATTTAAGGGAGTACACGACCAATAGCAGACGTCAATATTCAGGGGTATTTAAGGGAGTACACGACCAATAGCAGACGTCAATATTCAGGGGTATTTAAGGGTTCTTTGGATACTAAATACAAAACCTTTAAAAATAGATTAAGTAAGACATTTTATGTTTTATGTTAAAATTGTGTTTCTTTAAAAATTGTAAAACTTTACAAGTGGCAAGTAGTTGGAAGTCAAAAACCTTTTGTAAAAATAAAGCATGTCTTGCTGGTACGAATATAGGCCTAGGCCCGTGAAAGCTAATTAGCAGTCTGTATATATCTAGTATGTGGTCCTCAGTGTACTCTTCTGTACTCTTGTGAGCTCTATAGTGTACTCTATTGTATGGAGTGTATGCTAGTGTACGATAGTGTACGTTAGATAACGCTAGTGTACGTTAGATAACGGTAGTGTACGCTTGTTTACGCTAATTTACGCTAGTGTACTTTCAAAGTACGCTAGTTCACTTTAGTGTACTCTAGTGTACTCAATGTACTTGTTTATTTATGTACTGCTAACTAAAAGGGAAAATTACGATTACCAGTACTGTTCATGAGCGGAAACCCTGCTGTACTCTAAAGCACAGGGTCCAACTAGTAGAGAGGAGAGTAAAGGACCGTAGTCAGGGTCTCCTATCAGAGACTTAGAACAATCATAGAACCTAGGAATATATATATATTTATAGTCTAATAATAGATTAACATATGATAAATAAAGACGCACTAATGTGGACGCATGCATGATTGATAGATAGATAGATAGATATAAAGGAAATAAACAGATAGATATACGGAAAGAAAATATATTATAGATGGATGGATATAACGTATAGATAGCTGGATAGAACATATATATAGATGGATAGAACATACAGATAGCTTTGGATGCATTAACAGAGAGATGGCTAGAAAACATACAGATATATGTAAAGAAAACATACATCTATATCTATACAAAATATAGAATTTATAAAATTAAATAAGGCAGATCCTTGGAATTTGAATGGCATATATCAAGGCTTTTATAAAAGATTTGATAAAAGAGAGTTCCTATATATTAAATATTACTCCAAAGGAAGATTAAATACATAAATTTATGAATAGAAAAGTTTAAAGAAGACTTAAAAATATAAATAAACCCTCTAAATAATTTCTTGATCGGATTATAGAAAAGTTTTCCGTAAAAAAATTAATCAATACTTGAAGGTAAACCATTCACGCTAACTCAACAAAATCTTTACGTGTACGGAATACGTATATTTGGTTTGATATTTACCATGGCGGAACTAGGGATCGAAAACTTATTTCTCCATACCCCCCCCCCCTCACACACATCTCCCTCTTTTTAAAGGGAGTGTTCGCGAAAATTTAAGGGGGTGTAGACTTACGTCGAAAAATTATCGATGTAAATTTGTTTACGATCAGAGTCGAATGTTGCAACTTTCTGAATTTGTATGAACGTCCTTCGGTATGAGTCGTTTTTAACAATTTTCTCCTTATAGACGCAACAGATGGAAAATGATTAGTAGCAATCACAATCAAATATTTTTCGACGAAA
Source organism: Eurytemora carolleeae (assembly GCF_000591075.1). Classification (NCBI taxonomy): domain Eukaryota; kingdom Metazoa; phylum Arthropoda; class Copepoda; order Calanoida; family Temoridae; genus Eurytemora; species Eurytemora carolleeae. The sequence goes on from NW_019396217.1 coordinate 534,300, forward strand.
CCATTTCATTTTTCGCGAACACTCTCGGCCTTTAAGTTTTTTTTCGATTTATCAAAATTTGAAGTTCTATTGAGAAGAAAATAATGTTTATTGCGAAACCGTAACAATTTCCTCTTCTCATACTGCCAACATAATCAAAACTAGAGGAGCTACGAGGTCACAAAATCAGACCAGGAATGTCGCATTGAATTGACCTTCTCCTTCAGTTCACAGTGCATAGTCTAATGACATCAATGTTTAATAAAGGAATGGAGTCTTTGTCACCAACTCTGTTTTTCTAATTCTTATATCTTTGCAACCCAGTGCCATAGAACTAACATATTTCAAGCTATGAATTTTATATGTTGTGCATAGCCGCCCAAATGGCAGATTGGGCTGAAATTTTTTGTGGACACTCATGGGTGGCTAGGGGGTGTTGTAGGCTAAAAAAATCAAAATATTTCGTTAAAATTTTTTTCCAATTTAAAAAAAAATCCACGAGCAACGACGGGCTCTTAACAGCTAAGAATAAGAGAGGCGTGAGGCTGGATTTCTATATTATTTTAATTAAATTCTGTTTTTATATATGACAGAAGAAAACATATTTTTGAACCTGAAGAGAAGATAATTAGATAAGTGCACCTCTTGTATTTTCTTGCCTAAAACCGTGTCGGTAATTGTGCTGCGAGAAAATTGTTAACATTTTTTTTAAAAATTCAAATTGTACAATGTACATGCGAAATTATACGCATTACAGTGCATGTATGTACAGTCAAGTACAGTTATTTTTTTACATGCAATGCATGTGCACTGTACAGTTGTATTATTAGGTACACTGAAAAGCTTACATTGTATGGTAAAAGGGTGCCTATTTTAAAGGAATTGAGTCTTCTGCATAAACTAAAATTTTCCTATCCCTATATCTTTGGAACCTAATGGCGTAAACCTTTGATATCCCAAACTTAGATTATTCGATCTGACAGAAATTATAGTTTTAAATGTCTAAGATCTACGACATTGTATTGCAAATATATTGGAATTAGAAAATTAGAGTTTGTGAAAAATCTTAATTATCTCAACTGCAGTTGAATTGGTAATGGGAATTTAATTAAATTTGTTTTAATTGCGATAACATTGTCTTAACATAATGTTGCTTCGATCAATAAATTCATTTCTATTCTGAGTGGAAATGTAAAAACCGACCTTCCTCTCCCCACTTTAGTGTTTAACATGAATCAAACAGAAATAGTTTTAGTTTCTTAAACAAACTAACAATTTAGCCCCTTTCAGCTCCATTCAAGGAAGCTTTCTCCATGGAAAACATGCAAATTCTGATTTGTATTTTTTTATTTTTGTCGATTCTTAATCGATCTTGATTATTGTTCAATCCATTCATAACACATAAAAACTCTTGTTAAAAATAATGAAACCACTGCAAATTAGACAGATGGAGAAATTGATGTGACATTGATAGCATTTGCATAATGGAAATTAAAAACAATTTTGTTTCTCTATAAAGCTTTTAAAGGATTTATGATTGATAACATTTAAGATTTCAATTTTACGCGTAATTTACTTTATCATAACATGAAATGAAATGCGAAGTAAAATTACTTGTTCTTGATTGTGATTTTTTGTCTTATATTAGAATCTTAATCATAATCAAGTATTCTTTAAACATGATAATAAATGATGAAATTATTAAATATAAATCGATGTATGGAATAATTGTATTTGTAATCTCGTTGTAAAACTAGCTTCATCTAATCATGTTCAGAGGAATCATAATTTAATTGTCCCCGAACTTAGTCAGTAAACCTTCAATTATGGATCTATTTTTCTCAATCAAATGTATTTTTTACTTTTCTCTCTTTCGTTAGTAAATTTTTTAAAAATCAAAATAAATTTAGTTTAATGTTAATTGTTTATTTGTTTTGAATGTTTGGAATAATATTTTCTAAATATTTTATTTTAAACTTACAGCCAGGTATCATAAAAAGTAAAATCAATTATACTTTTAACAGAAATATCGACAAAGAATATTTGCCATTTGTTCTGATGGGCCTCATTTCGAAAATTTAATAAATCAATATTAGACTTGCAAAAAGCGTTTGATTTTCAGAACCTAATACAGATGCACTTAATTAAGAGCAATATCAAATTTAGTTTGATAGGAGAGTCTGACATCCATGTATCACAATACCATATCTCATGTCTAAGGTTAAAATCATGCATGAGCTAGGAGGGGGGGGGGGAGGTGGTCAAACCTATATAAGACGAAAATGCCCCACCCGGGGATAGGGGTAAGATGAAGAAAGGAGTTACTAACAGGAAGGGGTTGTTCAAAGTGTTTAGCTGACCCTCCAGTTAAACAGGTTGAAAAGATTCAAAATGATTGAAAACTTAATTTGACCGATAAAGTGGAAGAGAAGATAATGCTGTTTAATTCTGATAATTTCTTGGAGAAAAACTACAAATAAAAATAAAAAGTTTTCAGAAGCAAAAACATGGAAATCTAATTCATTCTTGGTAAATTTCACAACAAAGAATAATTAAATTATTGAAAAATGAAAAGAAAAAAATATCCAAATTTTTTAACCCTAAACATATTCAACGATATTTTTAAAGATTTTGTTAATCAGCGTATTACTCCCCCTAATGCCTCCAACCCTCGCCTTAAAGAACCTCATAGTTCGAGCAGTGAACTAATAATCTTGTTTATTAAGGGTTAGAAAAGATCTCAGGATGAATTAATTATTTCCCAACATTATGTATAATGCATACAATGGGCTAACAGAGACGGTAAAAAATACCTAAAAACATAACCCCCAACACAGAACTGCCATGTACAAAATGCATCGTATAAATAAAACAAATCTTACATTGTTAAAAAACGTTAAAACCCGAAAAAAAACGTCAAAAACTGAAAGAATTAATGATTTGGAAAGATGAATGAATGAATGAATAATTTGAACGGATGAAAAGGAGGAAGGAAGGAAGGTAGGAAGGAAGGACGTGCCAAGAAACCGAAATTCCCGAATACTAGGAAGGAAGGCAGGCTGAAAGAATGAAAGAATGAATAAATAAATACCTATCTGAGTTTTGAGTAAGATAACTGAGAATCCTGTGAAGTTTCTTCTCAAACAGAGCAATTCTGCAGAAAACAAGAGAAATTTTAAAATAAATTTAAAGTTTTAAAACGTTATCCATTATTTAACTTTTCCATCGTCTCATAGTTTTTATCAAGCTGACATTCCTTTCAGTTTCCCTGTTCGAAAAAATATTATTGGACTATCAGAGGTTTGTAAATGACGTAATAGGTTGATTTAAGTCATCTTTAATGCTCAAGGAGACAGATCAGGGGGATAAAGATGCATCATTGACAGGGAGACAGATCAGGTAGATAAAGATGCATCATTGACAGGGAGACAAATCGGGTAGATAAAGATGCATCATTGACAGGGAGACAGATCAGGTAGATAAAGATGCATCATTGACAGGGAGACAGATCAGGTAGATAAAGATGCATCATTGAGAGGGAGACAGATCAGGTAAATAAAGATGCATCATTGACAGGGAGACAAATCGGGTAGATAAAGATGCATCATTGACAGGGAGACATATCAGGTAGATAAAGATGCATCATTGAGAGGGAGACAGATCAGGTAGATAAAAATGTATCATTGACTCGTGAGAAAGGGATTTACTAATTATGCAGCAGCATATCGCTGTACAGTTCGAGTTATTTAATCAATCGAGATGTAGATTTTGGTGTTAATATGCTCATTGTTGTCTGCATATCAACTCTGCACAGTGGGTCAAGTGGATACAGGGAGAAAGTATGGCTATTACTTATTAAAATAAAAATTTAAGTCCATTGTATATTTATTTTTCAGCTATAGATATATAAAGATTTTATTTAGAGCCTTCTTTTTGGTGTAGTGTGGGCCATGACATGTAGATTGCAGAAGGCTCTAAATTTGACATAGAACCATTTTTATTTTGTGACTGCAGTTGAGTAAAAACGCATTTTTAAATGACAACAAACAATAAAAGATTTTTAAGCGAAAGATTGGATTTTTCTGAAGAAAAAAATTTGAAAAATAAGATAAAGTATAAAGATGTATCCAGCTAAAAAAAAACATTTGGCTAATCAAAACTATTTGATCGCCACAGGCTTCTTTGACTAAAATTTGCGTTTTTTTTCCTGCAAAGATAGTAAAAAAGGGGTAGCAGAGCCCTTTTTCAATTGTCTGTTTTAAAGTACCCTTTATAAAGGACTTTTCATGAAAGGTCGGATAAAATTTCACATTTTCCTCCAAAATCCTAGGAGCACTCCAAAACCCTGGGAGCAATTCCAAAACCCTGAGAGCACCCACCCCTCCCTCTGTCAACCCTGCATCTTTGTTGATCTGTGTTGTGGGATCAGAAGTTAAAGAGATATCGCGATAAAATTAGAATTTAATAATGACTTTAACAATGGCTTCATTGAAAAAATAATGCACCCTCCCTAAAATATAATGAAATTATTTGTTGTCTTAAACTCAAAATTTGCATTTCCATTAGACTTTCGAACTCCTTTACACCAAACTTTGAATAAATTAAGCACCCAATGCACCTAACGTTAAAGTCAATAAATTTAACTAACAAAACTTTAATCTCAGTAAACAGAGTTGAAAACTTTAATATTTTATGAATATATTTTAGAACAAATTAGTTCAAGATTCATACCAATCAAAATAATGCGGGAAAACGCTGATCTAGTAATCTTGTGTTATTGTTAGAGCAAACGAGAATCCCTTTATTCCGCCATTTATCTTGCCTTTTGTTATCGATCTATCAACAAACCTTTCTTTTCAGCACATTTAAAAAAACAATGAAAAATATCCCGAATATTCATCTTTAGATCGGAAAAATTTCAAGATTAGACAAGCCTTAGACTTTTAGAGAGACGTGTTCTTTAAAGTTCTGAATTTATGACCAACCATAAAACTCCGAAATATTATGGCCAAATCCCTGGTAGATTGGGTACAGTGCAGTACAGTACAGACAGACAAGCGAAATATATATTTTCTTGTAATTCCTACCTGATCCAGTAGAACCTGTTACTGCTGCTGGAAACCAGATTAGACGAGGAATCAACCTTAAATACATATTTCTAATTAAATTAAATATTGGTATACTGATTTTTATTAAAATCTATATTAATACACAATTGTGGTGTTCAGAGACCGAATTTTAAGAATTTGAACCGCATCTAGATGCGGTTCGAACATGAGACGCGGTCAGACATGGTTGGTTCACCTTGAAATTTTAATAAATGTTTCGAGATTTGAACCGGTGATTTGTGGTTCAGCGACGAGGTGCAAATTCATTAAAGTCGGCCATGTGATCATCGAAACTTTTAAATTGACAAATAAGTTAAACTAAATCTGGGCTGAACTCTTATTTAGGAACCCATGGGTGCTCGGGGAGTAACATAGGTAAAAATAAATTTGACGCCTTGGACTTGAGCTGGAGTTAGATTAAAAAAGAAAAAATTACCCTTTGTGTAGATCTAGATGAGAATGAGATTATTGAATCTGAACTTGAAGAACTTTTCCTTCTACCCTCTCCTCTACTCTCCAACTCATCGATCCTGAGAATATGGGGTTTAGAAAATCACGCGGATTTAACGATTCGGTCCTTATCCCTGCAAGCCTTCACTTTCGATCACAATTTGACACACCTTCTCGCCTTGTCTTTTTTAATATTTTTTGTCGGCATACACCTTCTCAATATATTACAATTAAGCGAGGTTAAAGATTAATGAAATATAGACTAACACGTGTTTAACTTTAAATAGAAGAATCCGCTGGTTAGTCCGAAGTGGGATTTACAGACAGAGGTAAGAACTTTTGTATTGTTAATCTCGGACTATACTATCCTATGTAGAGAACTACGGATTAATTTAGTTAAGCTCGGATATCATATTGTTAATCGTACCCTGAAGGAATAACTAAATGATCCCTCAGTTTTATATTAGAGGATAAATGCTTGATCCCTCAGTTTTAGATTAGAGGATAAATGATTGATCTCTCAGTTTTATATTAGAGGATAAATGCTTGCTTCCTCAGTTTTATATTAGAGGATAAATGCTTGATCTCTCAGTTTTATATTAGAGTATAAATGCTTGATCCCTCAGTTTTATATTAGAGGATAAATGCTTGATCCCTCAGTTTTATATTAGAGGATAAATGCTTGATCCCTCAGCTTTATATTAGAGGATAAATGCTTGCTTCCTCAGCTTTATATTAGAGGATAAATGCTTGATCTCTCAGTTTTAGATTAGAGGATAATTGCTTGATCTCTCAGTTTTAAATAAATGCTTGATCCCTCAGTTTTATATTAGAGGATAAATGCTTGATCCCTCAGTTTTATATAAGAGGATAAATGATTGATCTCTCTTTTTTAAATTAGAGGATAAATGCTTGATCTCTCAGTTTTAGATTAGAGGATAAATGCTTGATCTCTCAGTTTTAAATTAGAGGATAAATGCTTGATCCATCAGTTTTATATTAGAGGATAATTGCTTGATCCCTCAGTTTTAAATTAGAGGATAATTGCTTGATCCCTCAGCTTTATATTAGAGGATAAATGCTTGATCTCTCAGTTTTATATTAGAGGATAAATGCTTGATCTCTCAGTTTAAAATTAGAGGATAAATGCTTGATCTCTCAGTTTTATATTAGAGGATAAATGCTTGCTCCCTCAGTTTTATATTAGAGGATAAATGCTTGATCTCTCAGTTTTAAATTAGAGGATAAATGCTTGATCCCTCATTTTTAAATTAGAGGATAAATGCTTGATATCTCAGTTTTACATTAAAGGATAAATGCTTGATCTCTCAATTTTATATTAGAGGATAAATGCTTTTTCCCTCAGTTTTAGATTAGAAGATAAATGATTGCTCCCTCAGTTTTAAGTTAGAGGATAATTGCTTGATCCCTCAATTTTAAATTAGAGGATAAATGCTTGATATCTCAGATTTATATTAGAGGATAATTGCTTGATCTCTCAGTTTTAGATTAGAGGATAAATGCTTGATCCCTCAGTTTTAAATTAGGGGATAAATGCTTGATCCCTCATTTTTAAATTAGAGGATAAATGCTTGATCCCTCAATTTTAAATTAGAGGATAAATGCTTGATCTCTCAGTTTTAAATTATATTCTTGAAGAGGAATTAAATAAATCCGTAGATCTGCATAAGATTGAGATCAATGCTTGATCTCCTTGATCCCAAGATTGACAACACAAAAGTTCTGAATTTAAGTTATATTGAATACAGTATAGAGAATCCTACTTGATCCTTCTTTTAAACATGGGGTTCGGTTCTTAAAGAGACAGTTCACAGTGATCCGAAGGTTGCAAGGTTTACTAATGATAGTTTTTCAATCCCTCTTGAAAACCAACGGTAAAAATTTAAAGTGATTAGATAATCAAAGACCAAAAGTATTACTTTAGTAACATCCAGGAATTTGTCCAGGAGGGGGGCTTTATAAGGGGGGGCTCAGCACCCGTTGGGGCCTTAAAACCTCGTGAAATCCATAGATTTCACCGATTCAGGAGGGGGGGCTGAGCCCCCATAGCCCCCCCACTGAATCTGCCTCTTTTTTTTATAGTATAATATTGAAAATAACGATACTGAAAAATTTTGCAAATTTTTTCTGTCTTTAATTGTAAACTGTAAAAATAACAGTTCAATATTTAGAGACATTCTAATTTTTACCGGTTTTAAAGTCATTTTGAACAAGGCTCTAATTATTGGAAACTATAAATGGATACAAAAAACAATTCAATTATGTATAAAAGGAATTGAGTTTTTGAAACAAACTCTGATTTTCTAATCCTAATTCTAATATCTTTCCAACCCGATGTTTTAGACCTTTGATATTTCAAACTATGAATTCTATTAGATCATATAATCACTTTGAAATATCAAAGGTTTACATCATCAGATTGGAAAGATATAGGGATTAGAAAATATCTGTGTGTGGCAAAAACCTTAGTTAGGTTCTGTGTAAAAAAAAACTTTAAAAAGTTTCTATTGTTTTGTTTCTAATTCTGCTTTCTCGACTTTAATTAGTTAAAACAGGTGCTTGTTAGATGTTTTCATATTAAACTAAACATTGCATGATAAAATTATTATTTAATATTTCAAGCATGACCTTCATTTTTCTAAACAGTGCTTTAGCTTTATACGATTCTTGGCCTTGAAAATAAGAAATGCATTTGCAAATTTTGAATTTGTTATTTGCAATAAAATAGATGTTATAACATTATTTTTATTTTGAATAAATCAAGCCTCAGTAACCTATAAATGGTTCTTTAAATTTGTTAATTTTTTGTCAGGTGCGGAAAGGGCGTAAACAGTGAAGCCGGGGGTGGGACAATTTTTTCTGTTGGATATATATTATATATACCCTTAATAAAGATTCTAGAAATAATCAAAAAAAAATTTTAAATGGCGAGCTGAGAGCTATTTCAGGAAAAATAGATGAAAGAAGTCACAGTTAATAATATATCGATAAGGGTATCAGAAGATCTGTCTTGCAACTATAAATTAAAAATTTAAACGATAAAAGTAATCGCGTGGAGTTTACCTGAAATATATTCCAGTTTCAGAAGCGTAAATTTTTCACCAGTTTTAGATAATTTTAAAGAAATAATTGAATTGAACTTGGGAAGATATAAAATCCAATACCATTATCGATTGTGATAGCCGCAGAATTTTCTTTCATGCTATAACAGAAAATCAATAATTTAAAAAATCAATAAATCTCTAGAATAAGGGAAACCCGGCCCCTCCCCCTTTGAGGCGCATTTATTAGAAATCCGAATCTACAGCAAATCTTCATAATCACGATAAGATTTTAATCTTAGAATTCTGTAAGATCAAATTAAAGATTTTAACCGTCAGGTTGCAAAGATTTTTGGGTTAGGAAATTAGAGTTTATGGCAAGTGTTCAGTTCTTTTATTATTTACTAGCTTGGAAACCCAGCGTTTACTGGATAGTGGAAACTAAAATTTTTGATCCAAGCTGAGTCATGATCGGAAATCGAAACAGAAAATAAACAGTTAAACAGAGATTAATACTTTATAGAAATATAAAATATTGTTGGACAAATTAATAATAAATGCATTACTTTGAGTTGAGGTTAAAGAAAATATATGTTTTGAAAGTGAGGATTCATTTATATTTAAAGTGAAAGTGTGGATTCATTTATATTTAAGTGAAGGGAAGGATTCATTTTTATTAAAGTGAAGGGAAGGATTCATTTATATTTAAGTGAAGGGAAGGATTCATTTATATTAAAGTGAAGGGAAGGATTCATTTATATTAAAGTGAAGGGAAGGATTCATTTATATTAAAGTGAAGGGAAGGATTCATTTATATTAAAGTGAAGGAACGGAGAGGGGGGTGGGCGTTACTCTTATGAAGAAAAAAATAAACTAAAATTGGAGAGGGGGGGGGGAGGGAGATAAGTAAAGTACAACAAACAGCTGATTTTGAAATATTTTTCTTGTTATGACTGATTTGATCTAGTTGCATATTATGTATGTCATTAAATATGATAATATAATGTATAAACAATAACAAATCTTTTTGTAAAAAACCATAGGTATCATTTCAATTTTACAAAACAAGTTTGGTGGAAATATGAAGAAGACTCGAAAAATGATAACTATTGATGTGAGGAATTGTATGGAATGCATATTACATATAGATTATGCTGTTTAGCATATTTATTGAGAGAATTGAAGGAATTCTTCTATTCGTCCCATATGCATCCCGCGACCCGTGGCCGGTGACTTAGCTTGATTCTTTAAAACACCCTAAACTAAACTCTCGGTGAGTCCTGCAGTGATTTACAATACTCTGACCAAAGAAATATTGGCAAAAGCTTGCAACCTTTTGATCACTATTGGTTGCAGGCCGACCTTTGAGACTTTTGATATCAATTTCTGGTGTTGAAATAGTGTCATTACAGTAAAAAAAAATACATTGCGTAATGATTTTCGTTTTATTTTAAAAGAAATGCAGCTAAGAATTTAGTCTTTGCAACTGTACTATCTAATATCCGATTCGTTAAACCAAGGTATTTAGCGTTAAACATTATTTAGCTGCGATTTCTAGGGGCGAGCTGGGGAAGGAATAGCATTTAAATCACTGCAAGAAAATGTCTCTAACGAATCGAACCATAACTTCTGCAAAATTTTCAGGGCATATCATTTAACTTCCAACTATTATACATTTCTTATTTCTTGAGAAACCGACGACGAAATACCTCCACTGCTTGAACTGCTTGTTGGTTATGAACTGTTTTTTTTACCAATTGGCGAGAATTTACAAATATTGAGGATTCGATATTTTGTTGTAGGTGAAAATTTTACAAGTGCTCTTAAACCGATACAATATTTTACTATAGATAAACTGTCATGTATAAACTAAATAGGATTAAACTAGAAAAAAATAAAAACCTTTTCATAACTGCTCCTGCATCTGGGTTTTCTCTGCTAATCTTCTGTAAGAGCGCTATACTTGAACTTGTCTTAAACAATCCTAGAGCCCTTCTTCGTAGACCTATATTATTCATATATTCAGATATTCAGATATTCAGATATTCAAATATTCAGATATTCAGATATTCAGATATTCAGATATTCAGATATTTAGATAATCATATATTCAGATATTTAGATAATCAGATATTCAGATATTCAGATATTCAAATATTTAGATATTCAGATATTCAGATATTCAGATATTCAGATATTCAGATATTCAGATATTTTCGTTATAAATCTTAAAAGATAAACTTTGTCACGATGATGAATTTTATCCCTAATACTAGACAAGCAAAGTATGTATATGGAGATATAATTTTTTATAGTGCTTTTGAGAGATTAATCGATATATATTATATATAGGTGTAGATAATAGTTTGGCATTTTAATGGATCATTAAACTGATTTGGAGAAAGTTCGATGTGATTAGAAGATCAATAAAGTACGACCGTATATCTTTTAATCCTACAAGGAGTTTAGGGCGTTTCGCGCATATCTTCTATTTTAATTGGGAACATTTTCTGTTGTAGATTGTAAAATGAAGACAAAAAAATGTTCACGGATTTGATAAAAAAAATTTCGTGAATTTTCTAAATTTAATGACAATCGAATTTTGTTGGAGCCAAAATTTTGAAATTTTGATCTTCTATAAACCTTTCCCTGGGCACATATGAAGTCCCACACAAAATATGGGCCCGATCGGTTCAGCCGTTTTGACTTTTATTGGATACAAACAAACAGACAAGAAAGTATATAGATAAATTCCATTTGGAAATTAAGGTTTTAACCTTAAATTCAAGCATTAAAAGTAAGAGTCTTTCGAAATTACACTGACAGTCTCTACAAGTTCCAGACGTTTATGAGCGTAATAAAGAATATCATTTTGTTATCGTTCCAAATTGCTGTGGTAGATATATTTCAAAAATTCAAAAATATCTAAATAATTAAAATATATATAAGATATATTAACTAGAATATCTAGATAATTAGAATCTAGATAATTAAAATCAGCATAATCAAATATATAGATTATTAAGATGACTAATATTTAAATATTTAATATATATCTATGAGCAAGATGAATATATATTTACCTAAAGCTAGACAATTATCCACTATACTACAGACAGCAGATACATTACTACTTTCCTCATGCACAGTCTAGACATTCATTCATTCAGTCGGACATTCAATCAATAATTAATTCATTTATTCATTAATTAACTAATAATTATAATAGAGTTTGTAAAAACGTGAATAAACCCTTTAATGACGAAATCAATTTATCAATTTATTTACTAATTAACCCATTAGCTAAAATAAATAAATCATTAAGCAATTAACCAGTTAATTCATTAATTCATTCATCAGATGAAATATTTATCAATTCAATACACAAGTATTTATTGAATTAAATGATCAATTCATTAAATAGTATATCATTAAGGTATTTTATTAAAAAATAATTAAATTTAGTTCATTTAAATAATAATTCACAATTATATGATTTTATGATTTTAATATTTGATAAATTCATTTTTCTTTCCAAATATATAGGGAAAAAAACAAAGTTTGTGGCAAATACTCAATTCTTTTATTATGTTTTTCTTTAATTAATCTTTTGTTCAATTTGTTCAATTTGTTCAATTTGCTTCACCCTTCATACATTTCACATTTCACATTTCACATTTATCTATTTAATGTTTTTTATTAACAAACTTCAAAAAATGAATGAGGACAGTTCATGATGATTTTTTTTACCTTTTTTGCCACACTTTCCTCCATAACTTGTTTTACTGCTTTCTTCAGTTCTCGAACCATCCTCTCCTGGAACCATTATTTTTCTAATTACCAAAGATGACATAACCTTTTTTTGACAGAATTTTGACACCTAACTTTATGTGCTTTATGTTAAAAAAATTTCTCCTAGATTTGTCCATTTGTTTTTTAATTTTTAAACCAAAAATATGAAAATGACTAAATATATCGGGTCTAAACCAGTAAAAACTGAAAACTCTGCGAAATCTTATAAATTTGAAATCTAGAAAAAAAAATCGTGACACAATGTACGTGTTATTAAAAAAAAGTTGTGCGCCCCAAAAGCCCATTTTAAAATCAGTTTACAAACGTGTGAAATGTGCTTAGAGTCTGAATTTTAATGAATTCGAGCCACGTCTCAAATTCGCCAAAAACCGGTTTTAAATAAGCGCCGGCTTAAATCTTGAAACATTGAATACAATTTAAAGTGGAACCAACTATATTTGAGCAAAGTTTCAAATTTAAGCAGCGGCTCAAATTCTTCAAATTCGGCCTTAGATTACCGAGATATAGTCTATATGTTTTATATATAGATATTATATACGTACATACAGGGTGAGTCAAAAAAAGTGTGATTTGCGGCGCCTGGTGCAAAAATTGTACATTTTTTGTGCAACTCTCCTGAATGGTGTTTTTTCAATATTTTTTGAAGTTTGTAATTTATTTTGGTACTCCAAAGGCCTCCAAAAAAATCCGCGAACCCTTTTTTCTCTCAAAATCAAAAGTTCAGAAAAACAAAGATGTGTAAATAAATTATTTCTATCGAAATCTAAAAATTTTTAAAATATTGAGTCACAGAATCTTAGAAAATTTGCAAAATTGTAATAAGAAAATTTGCAATTTTCAGTTCTGGTTTAATTTTTACAGAAAAATTATTTATCAATGGTTCTTAAGGTTTCAACTGAACAGCGTATATTTAATACTTTATAAATACCAAGAAGAAAGGAACTAGAGAATTTAAATAAATTTTCCTTAAAAATTAGACCAGAACTAAAAATTGCAAATTTTCTTATTACAATTTTACGAATTTTTTGTGATTCTTTGATTCGATCTTTAAAAAAAATTTAGATTTTGATAGAATTAATTTATATACACATTTTTGCTTTTCTGAACTTTTGATTTTGAGAGAAAAATGGGTTTTCGGATTTTTTTTGGACCATTGAGTACCGAAAAAGTTACAAATTTTCAAAATTTTTTGAAAAAAACACTATACATGAGAGTTGCACAAAAAAGGTACAATTTTGCACCAGGCGTTGCAAATCACACTTTTTTTTATTAACCCTGTATATATAATATATATACATAAGTATTGTTTACCAAAGCATTACCACAAACATATAAGTTTACAAAACAAACACTAAACAACCTGACTCTCTAGGATTCTAATCTACCCAAGAAGCCTGAAAACCTGATTCTCTATGGTTCTAATCTACCCTAAAAACCTGGAAACCTGACTCTCTATGGTTATAATCTACCCTAGAAACCTGGAAACCTGATTCTCTATGGTTCTAATCTACCCTAGAAACCTGGAAACCTGACTCTCTATGGTTCTATTCTACCCTGGAAACCAGGAAATCTAACTCTATTGTTCTAATCCACCCTGGAAATCAGTAAACCATACTCTCTAGGATTCTAATCTATCCTGGAAACCAGGAAATCAAACTCTCTATAGTTCTAATCCATCCTGGAAACCAGGAAACCTGACTCTTCAAGTTTCTAATCAAACCTGGAAACCAGAAAACCTGTCTCTCCTGGATTCTAATCTACCCTGGAAACCAGGAAACCTGACTCTTCTGGTTTCTAATCTACACTGGAAACCAGGAAACCTGACTCTCTAGGGTTCTAATCTACCCTGGAAACCAGGAAACCTGACTCTCTAGGGTTCTAATCTACCCTGGAAACCAGGAAACATGACTCTCTAGGTTTCTAATCTACCCCTCAGCCCAAAACTTAAGACAGGGTATCGGTATAAAAACCAGTTTTGAAACCCGGGTTTCACGAATGGGCAGTTTTGTAGATATTAATACTTTTGCTATGAAATATAATTCTATTTGGTTTCTTCATATTCTCCATTTTTCTCGAATCCCATAAATCAAAATTCACACAAATGTACCTGCACTCTGCAGGCCAATTTCTTATATAAAATACTTAAATTAAAGTCCCTACCTCGAGTTTACCATGCAAAATCGTTCAGAAAAAAAGTACAAATATTATCTTGATTGTATCGCTAATTTTTCTGGATTTTAAAAATCCGTTCCAATCATTTCTATAGTTTAGTATTTAAGATCTAACCTTCTCCTTGGCAAGTTCTTCCCCTGACAGAGCTTCCTTCTTCATCCTGTTTAGGAAATATATAGTTTCAGTTTAGAAAATATATAGTTTTGGTTTAGAAAATAAATAGTTTCAGTTTAGGAAATATATAGTTTCAGTTTAGGAAATAAATAGTTTCAGTATAGGAAATATATAGTTTCAGTTTAGAAAATAAATAGTTTCAGTTTAGGAAATATATAGTTTCAGTTTAGGAAATATATAGTTTCAGTTTAGGAAATATATAGTTTCAGTTTAGGAAATATATAGTTTTGGTTTAGAAAATATAAAGTTTCAGTTTAGAAAATATAAAGTTTCAGTTTAGAAAAAAAATAGTTTCTGTTTAGAAAATAAATAGTTTTAGTTTAGGAAATATATAGTTTCAATTTAGGAAATATATAGTTTCGGTTTAGAGAATATATAGTTTCAGTTTAGGAAATATATAGTTTCGGTTTAGAGAATATATAGTTTCAGTTTAGAAAATATATAGTTTCAGTTTAGAAAATAAATGGTTTCTGTTTAGAAAATAAATAGTTTCAGTTTAGGAAATATATAGTTTCAGTTTAGGAAATATATATTTTCTAGTTTAGAAAATATATAGTTTCAGTTTAGGAAATACATAGTTTCAGTTTAGGAAATATATAGTTTCAGTTTAGGAAATATATTCTACAGTCTTTTCATTTTTTCCAGTTTCTCGGAAATAACAAGACAGGATTGAAATTTATAACCAAATTTAAAATCTAAAAGACCGTTCCAAGGAGCTTTGTAGATCTTATATTTTTAATACATATTAACTTAAAATTATAAAATACTGAGAAAAAAAATTGAATTTTATTTTAGCCTTTAACCACCCATGAGTGTCCACAACAATCGGTCCAGCTGTTTGGCCGGCCATACGCATTACGCAGCATATTTCAGACCAATCGGTCCAGCTGTTTGGCCGGCCATACGCATTACGCAACATATTTCAGACCAATTGGTCCAGCTGTTTGCACAGAGCAAACAAACAGGAGGGGGAGAGTCCTCTTACATATTAAAAAACACTTTTTTCACCTGAAATGAGCATCATCAGGTTGCAAAGATATAGTTTTGAAAATGTTTATAAATATTAAGATGAATGCAAAGTTTTCCAGTTAAAATTAAACCTTAATTGATATGTAATTTCATTAGAAGAAATATGCTAAATTATATTGCTAGAAACTAGGCTAATTAACTGATGATTCATTTTAACGAGAAATAAAACCTGCTTCGCGACGGAACAGAAATTTCTCCAGAAAAAGACAACTGCACTTTTATTCAAAACTATTTACAATTAAGAGGGACTAAGTTTTTTAACTTTATTACTAGATATAAGTGTATACATATTATAATATAATTAATTGATAAAGTAAATTTTTTTTTAACAAATACTTGATTTTATGTTTGCAAATTGATGCGAGTTAACGTGGTTTTTAAAAGCAGTTTTCTGTATAAACAAGATTTGTATTATCTGTTTTTGTTACATATCGTTGTTACATAAATTTTTCTTAAGACTTGAATTTTTATTTTGAAATTTTTTCTTTTCATAATCAATTAGAAACATTATTCATGCCGAGACAATTCGTCAGAAAATATTTCTCTCTTTTTTAAAATCCTCCAAAATATTCTTGATATTGTTCTCCCTTGATCATCTATCTATCTATCTATCTATCTATCTACTTACCTATAATACTATAAACAGCTGGTCCCTGGTTAACCTTCACACAGATCTATTAGACCACCTTCATCTCATAAACCCTGCACCTAGTTTCATCTTTATCTGAGAGTATAGAGTTGGATTGCTTTCTGCTCCAGATGGGTCGGAGAGCAGGGAGAAGATATGGTTTAAAGAGAGTCACTGAATCCGAGAAGAGAGCACTACCCAGGTTCCTTCCTTCTCAACCTCCAGGAGAACAATGGATATGACCAGAGACCGGATTTAAGAGGCCGACATAGGGCCTCGTGTCTACACAGTTGTACACTTTAAAGTAAACACCTCTGAAGATTATACACTGTACACTATAAACCTTGCTCAGTAGCCTTTAGACTGTACACTGTACACCATAAACCTTGCTTAGTAGGCTTTAGACTGTACACTGCACACTTTAAACCTTGCTCAGTAGGCTTTAGACCGTACACTGTACACTATAATCCTTGCTCGGTAGGTTTTAGACTGCATACACTGTACACTTTAAACCTTGCTCTGTAGGCTTTAGACTGTACACTGTACACTATAAACCTTGCTCAGTAGGCTTTAGACTGTACATTGTACACTATAAACCTTGCTCAGTAGGCTTTAGACTGTACACTATAAACCTTTCTCAGTAGGCTTCAGACAGTACACTGTACACTAAAAACTTTGCTCAGTAGGCTTTAGACTGTACACTATAAACCTTTCTCATTAGGCTTTAGACTGCACACTGTACACTGTAAACCTTGCTCTGTAGGCTTTACACTGTACACTATAAACCTTTCTCTGTATGCTTTAGACTGCACACTGTACACTATAAACCTTGCTCTGTAGGCTTTAGACTGTACATTGTACACTATAAACCTTGCTCAGTAGGCTTTAGACTGCACAGTGTACACTGTAAACCTTGATCAGTAGGCTTAGGCTGTACACTGTACACCATAAACCTTGCCTAGTAGGCTTTAGACTGTACACTGCACACTTTAAACCTTGCTCAGTAGGCTTTAGACCGTACACTGTACACTATAAACCCTGCTCAGTAGGCTTTAGACTCCATACACTGTACACTTTAAACCTTGCTCAGTAGGCTTTATACTGTACACTGTACACTATAATCCTTGCTCGGTAGGTTTTAGACTGCATACACTGTACACTTTAAACCTTGCTCTGTAGGCTTTAGACTGTACACTATAAACCTTTCTCAGTAGGCTTTAGACTGTAAACTGCACACTTTAGATCTTGCTCAGTAGGCTTTAGACTGTACACTGTACACTAAAAACCTTGCTCAGTAGGCTTTAGACTTTACACTGTACACTATAAACCTTTCTTAGTAGGCTTCAGACAGTACACTAAAAACTTTGCTCAGTAGGCTTTACACTGTACACTATAAACCTTTCTCAGTAGGCTTTAGACTGTACACTGTACACTATAAACCTTTCTCAGTAGGCTTCAGACAGTACACTGTACACTATCAACCTTGCCCAGTAGGCTATAGACTGTACACTGTACACTAAAAACCTTGCTCTGTAGGCTTTATACTGCACACTATAAACCTTTCTCATTAAGCTTTAGACTGCATACACTGTACACTATAAACCTTGCTCAGTAGGCTTTAGACTGTACACTGTACACTATGAACCTTGCTTTGTAGGCTTTAGATTATACACTGTTCACTATAAATCTTGTTCTCCTTGCTCTTTAGGCTTTAGCCTGTACACTGCTACAGTGTACAATGTGTACATATGTAAGTAATTATGTATGTAAGTAATTATTATTACAATTATTATCATTATTGTAATTATTATTGTAATTATTATTATTAATATGATATTCCGGGTTGCAAAATGTTCTAAATGTGTTATCCAAGATATGCGAAGAAATTAAAAGCCAATAAAACTATTTCATGATTGAATTCATATATCCTTGGCCCACATTAAGTTATATTGCTTTTTACTTAAAAAGTTAATGTTTTCTTCAAATGTGCATTGATAAATGAAAACTTTTTTTATGAATTTAAGTATAGAAATTTATACAAAAAAAGATTGAATGGATTAACAGCAAAATTAGTGAACCTGGAATAAAATAAACTAATTATTCTGAAATTGGTTGGGTTTAAGATTGTAGGAGGGAATTAATTGTAGAGATACTTTTCACATTAAATGTTGGAATGCATTTAAATACATTTACAGGATTAAATATGAAAAGTGGATTGAAAACTGTGTAATTTGATTAGAAATAATGATGTAACACAGGAACGACATTAAACTTAAGTAGATTTCATTTCAGACAGAAATTTTGCATGTGTTCAATTATTTTGTTTTGGTAAAAAAAACTTTTAGTGGATTCCGCCCAAAATGTAAAAATAGTACACTGAAATCAGACAGAACTTGACTTGAACTTTATGTTATAGACAAGGATATATAATAAGTTTGGTTGCTCTCGATGCTCTCCAATGTACGGAAAATGTTGTCTCCTAGGATAGATAGATAAAAACCTCATATGACGTCACTCTAGTATCTATAATCAGTGACGTCATATGAGGGTTTTATCTATCTTTCTTAAAAGACGACATTTTCCGTATCGAGCGTAACCAACCTTATTATAAAACCAAAGTTATGGATTTTGAATGCTTCTCACGCTGCCTATTTGCCTGGTTTTCGATTTTTTTTCTCTTTTTGATTTAATTTAACTCTACAATAGTGACTAGTAAAGACTCCAGCAAGTACTGGATGTATATTCTATAAATCAAATCTATACCTGGATTCAGGACAGGTGTTTTACATAAGAGGGGAGGGGAGGGGGGAGGGTAATATAGATTGAATACAAAAGTCATTCAATACGTTATAACTTTTTCTAATTGAAAAAATGATATATTTCGAAAAATAAAATAATTTCTATGTTAAAATGGTTAAACTGTTTTACATGACTCAGAAAATGTCCATATATCATTGCACATATACTAAATATATATACAAAATTTACACCTTTACTGTTATATTATATACATTTGGGGATTTTGGACAGTTACTTGACTTCGGATAATACATCCAGCTGATTTGGATGTCCAGGTCAGTGAGACTTCACTTACGAATATTCATTTAAATCATTTTTTTCAAGAATTAAATTACTTTGTTACAATTTACCCCCAGGATTCTAGGGGGGGGTAAATAACCCCAATAACCCCCCTTATATCCGCCACTGCAGACAAAGCTTTTAAGGGTATTGTTGTGAATCAGAATATAGTTTATTTCTTTTCTTAATCTTTTAGTTTGGGTGAACGCAATGCAATTTAATGTAATTAAGCAAATTATAAGTATAATATGGGAAAAAAAGGAAAAAAATATGCACAAAAATCTGTATTTATAAATCATACTGTACGTGAATTATATGAACAATAGTCAATTTAATAGGAACATAAAGCAAGTTAAGAACAAAAAAACTACTAGGAAAGTTATATGCATGATAATTAGGAACAATATTACTATTTTGATTAATGAGTGAGGAACATGCATATTCTAAAAATATCGTTTTTACAATGATTCACTGTAAAATAGAAAAATTAGAAATGTTAATAAATTGGTGGGTTAAAAATCATATCTTTATTATTTTATTACATGTAGATATTTTTTTTTACATTTAAAATATTACGTAGGGGCCGGGAAGAGGGATGGGTGATTCTCTAATCCGGCCCCTCCGACCCTCCTTCTTTATTCTTAAGCACAGGGTCTGGGTGTCATACATCATAGTTGACTGTGCACTCGTGCAGTGTGCATAGCTGAAAATTGCAACTTTTGGGACTATTCAGAAAATTTAAAAAGATTGAATCGTTAAAACAATTAATTGTATAAGGCTAATTTGAAAATTATGTGTAAATTTTAGCGTTAAAGCTTGTAGATAATGCAATATGATATATGGAACGCTCAATGTCCGACTACTTTTTAATTTTTATTCACTGACTTAAAGAGAAGAGAATGCACGAAATATTCGAAAAAATCTGCGAAACTCAATTGTTGCCTATTTTAGCGTAAGGAAGCAGGTAAATACTAAGTCCAAATAGATATATTTTCTTAATTTTTAAATGGTTTTAATACAAGGGCGTACACAGGGTGGGGGAAAAGGGGGCAGTGCTATGTAACAGTTTTAAAATCTGAAACTGAAGAGTGAAGAAGAACAAAAAAATATTAGTTTTGCTGTTTTTTCCCCCTAGTTTTGTTTGAATATGGAGAGATAAAGTAATACTTGTAAGGTTATTGGATGTTTACTTTTAAAGAATCAAAGAAGCCAAATGTTTTGAATTTATCGTTCAAATCTTGACCGCCTCTATAGAGCTACAAGGGGGGGGGGTGTCAAAACAAATTTTTTGCGCCCCGCGCATATTTCGCCCCTCCCTAGAATTATTTCTGTATACGCCCTTGTTTCAATATTTATTTTGTGTTTGAACACGGGTGTCCCCCGCGGCCACGAAACATGACAGTTGAGTAGTTATAAATGTCTTCTTCCATAATTGGTTCTTATATTTGTTTGATACCCGAGAGAATTTAATAAAAATATTATATGGCATTCATAAAATGGTAAATGAAAGAATTATTTTATAATTTAATAAATACACTTAATTTTTGAAGTTCATAACGAAGACGATTTAGTTATTTTCGAGAAATCCAACAATGCCGCGTTAGAATTTAACTTGTCTAAAGACGCCGTTAAAATTGGCGGGATCTATCTTCGTATCTTTCTGTATTTAAATCAGTAGAACTTACATTACACTCCACACTCAAACTTAATAATTGCTATAAGATTTTGCGTAAACATGCAGTACACAATGTTTACATCTGATGAGGGGATGTAAGATAAACTCAAGTGTGGTGAAATATTTTTAAAGTTAAATTATTTTCTTCAGATTTAATGGTAACGTATATTTAATTCTGGTGGAAAATGCCCTTTCACGGCGCTATCGTGGTTATAAAGAGGTCAGGGGCAGATGGATCAACATTTCCACTAGTCAACGAAGTAAGTATGAGGGGGGGGTCCAAAAATCGTTCTCTAAGAATAAACCGGCATGTGGCCGCAGCACCCGACCACATCCTGTTTTAGCCCTAGTACCCAATAACTTTTCCAAAATTATTTTTGTGCTTTTAACCGTATTTATAAAGTTTTTCAAATGCAGCAGCTAGTGGCAAAAAGCCCTAATCTTGTGAGAACTATGCTGATTTTGTTATTATTGATCTCATAAAACCATATACATAGAGAGTAAAGTGCAATAAGCAATTTTTATATTTAAATTCTAACATTCGTGTTTTTCTTTGTATATGTGTACGTTTTAAACGTTCACTGTATTTGTATTTTTTCTTAAATAAAAGTTTGTTTAAGAAGTCTTAATACTAGGCTCAGAAATTGTATTTACCTAACCCTAAACAAAACAAATTAAATATCATTATTTTGTTGAAAAATGTTGCTTATTTTTAAATTGATAGGGGGCGGGGGTCCAAAAGCGTTCTCTATGAAAGACCCTGATATTCGACACAACGAAATTTTAACTATTTTGAATTACGCATTCAATCGATAAGTCTATTCATCACGTAGAAAAATGAGTTTTATTTTGACTCCCCTGGTCCTCTCCCCTTCTTTTATTTCTGTATACTTACAGTTACAACCATTATTGTTAAACGTTTAATTGGTATTTAAGTTTCGTTAGTCCAGAGTTGGGGTAAAGGGTTTTTAAGTTTATCAGAATATTTTAGATTTATTGGTTGTGTATTGTAGTGTTTGCAATTTTATGTAGTGAGTTTAATTTTCCAATGTCAAGGAGTGTGTACTGGGTCGAGGTGAGGGATGTGATATTAGAATACAGATCCCTACCGTAAGCAAGGAGCATGCAAAGATCACGGTTGATCTTCAATCTGGAAAGGTGAGTACAGCAAGCTTGATTGTCACCGTGAAAAGCAGTGCCTAGGATCTATTTAATTTTGATCCGGATCCTGGATCCGCACTGGATAAAAATGGATCCGGATCAAGGTAATTTCTTTAAGATTTACTGCATTATTTCATAAAATATAATTTTTAGATTTTTTGTATCATTTTTTGCTCATTTTATGCTAAAATTTGATGAATCATATTTTGAATCCGCATATTTTTGCGGATCCGGATCCAGGCTGTTCCAACGGATCCGGATCCTAAGCACTGGTTAGAAAGGGAACTGTCTGATTTACAACGATTCTCTTAAATATATAGATCGTGAAGCTATACTTGTTATTCGATCTGAAATCCACTTTGTAGCAAATAAATCCTAAAAATGTCAAATGAAAATAGATACTCCTCAATATTAGGTTTGGATAATAGACCATTTTCCTTATTGAATAGTAGTCTAAAATGTATTGAAGCAGTGCTTAGGATCCATTAAGTTTTGATGCGGATCCTGGATCCGCACTAGTTATAAATGGATCCGGATCCAGATCATTTCTCAAAGATTTACCAAATTTTTTTAATAATGCAGAATTTCAAATTTTTTTCGCTTTTTTTGTTGTTGCTAAAACATGATGAACCATTCAGAAATTAGGAAACTTTTAGTGTCCCTCTTTTTTCAATAGTTCAGATTTGGGTTTTTGAGAATAAAAAGTTTTTTTGCAGTATTTAATTGGTATTTTACCCCTTGGATCCGGATTCGTGGATCCGTATATTTTTGCTGA
Organism: Eurytemora carolleeae; assembly: GCF_000591075.1. Taxonomy (NCBI): domain Eukaryota; kingdom Metazoa; phylum Arthropoda; class Copepoda; order Calanoida; family Temoridae; genus Eurytemora; species Eurytemora carolleeae. The sequence goes on from NW_019396217.1 coordinate 557,404, forward strand.
TTCGGATCCGGCACGGATCCACGAAGCCAAAATCTTGCGGATCCGGATCTAAAGCACTGGATTGAAGTTTAAAAATTCTCCAAACCATTGAAAATAAATGAATGTAAGTTTTCCTGTTTAGTTTAATTGATAAAGATTTGTTGTCTCATCTTGCGAACAATTCTAGGTATATTTGTATGCGTTAAGTAAGACAAACCAGACCAAGCTGAACTCCAAGAGTATCCAACATGGAGTTCAAACAAGGCTTATGCATGATGACGTTTTCACTATTGGAGACAGACACTTCAGATGGGAATACCCAGGAGGTAAGCAAACATTAATACCAACATAAGTAAATAATAGTATTAAAGAAAATATTGAAATATAAGTATTCTCAACACAGATTTACACGAACTGTCCTTCTGTTCTGAAAATTTTCTTTTCTTTTTTCTTTGGCTAGAATCAAGAGTAAAAACAGCGTTATGAAAGGCTGTGTTTATTTTTTACACTGAATCAAACGATGGGGAAAACATTTTCCGCCTTCTAACGGGAGAAATTGTTGTGATACATCTTAGTTAGCTAAAACGGTTGTAGGCGATTATATCAATAAGGAAGACGACTTGTGTTAATTTTATTTATGTCAAGCTTTTAAGCATCACTAATACACAAAAGCATTAAAATAAAGAGAATCTGTCAATTGAAAAATCTCCTCTTTTAATTACTTCTAATTCGTGATAAGTGTGCCAAGGATTTACTGATTTAACAAAATATATATTAACTTAAGAACTAGGATGATATTATTTATGATAAAATTAATTGAGTGTGAATATTTAAGGTACTATCCTTATGCTAGAGGTCCGTATACCTGAAAGTGTACAGGAGAACAGGGATCCAGAGAACCAAGGAATCAAGGTTCTAACTCCGAGGTAGTATATCTCTAATGTAACACACAATTGCCAAAATGTTGAGATACATAATTGAATTTTTCATTCTAAAATATTTATCCTTCATACAATTATTTCGGCCACTTAAAACTATTGAAAACTATCTATATATACTTCGCTTGTCTTGTTTGTTTGTTTGGATCCAACGTCAAAACTGCTGAACCGATCCGGCCCAAATTTTTTGCGGCGCTGATTTAATAAAAAAATTTGTGGATTTTCTAAATTTTATAGAAATTGAATTTTTTTAAATTTTGATCATTCATAATCCTTACCAGGGGTCATAAGAGGTCCCGCAAATAGTTTGGTCCTGATCGGTTCAGCTGTTTTGGCGTTTATTGGACACACACAAACAGAAAGACAGACAAGCAAAGTATATAGATACTAGCCTTTGAGGGCGGGTTAGTTTTGAAAGTAATTTACCTGGTTTTGTTAAATCATGGGAATTTTTTCTCTGATCAAAGATATTAACTTAAACAATTTTTCTTAGCGGAAACGAAAAACGAATTAACTGATCGTCTAGGTTTGAAGTCAAATTTACATCTAAGATTTCTGTGGAATCTCTTAAAGACACGGGTATAGTCGAATATATTCTTGAAATAAATATAGGATGAAGCCTCCTGGTTCCATGGATGTAAGCTCTGCTGTCAAGAGGTTAAGAGAGGAGGAGAGTACTCCGTCAAGAAAGAAAAGAGTCTCATTTGGGCCATATGTTTCTCCGGAGTATTTTGATAAAGCGCTTCCTCCTTCTACTCCTGTCAGAAAGGTATATACGTTATACTACAGTGGTATACGATTATATCATTAAAATGAAGACGACTTTCGATTTTGATTTAAATCAAGCTGTTAACAGAATGGATACACATTTCACATAAACATATAAGTCAAGCTATCAATTTAAAAAGCTTCTCTTTGAATACTTAAAAACTTATAATTTGAATAAATCTCGGTAACAATCAAAACTTACATAAAAAGTCGTCTTCATTGTATTGTCATAATCGCCTACCACTCTAATATAAAGAACATGTTTTTTTTGAAAAATCAGAAGAACCAAAATCTGTGATTTTATTATTGAAATGGGAAATAATTTATGCTAACTTAAAAAGCTTCAGGAGTGTGACAATCTTTCCCATTTTGTTTATCCTTCCAATATAAAATACTTATTTTTTCTTCCCTCGGTAAAATATATTCCCCTGTAGTTTTGAAAATATATCTTTCTTTTTCATGAAAATTAAAATCGGATTTATTGTTCCTACATTCGTATTTTTTCCTTCAAAATAAAATACTGCGAAATCTAGCGTGGGATTGAATATTAATATATTTATAGGGAGCTGTTCCACCTACGGAGACACCCAAGGCTAAACTTGCTGAATCTGCTAGGAAATTGTTCATTGATTTATCTAATTGTTAAAATCATGTTTTATTAGAAATTAGCTAGAGTACTTGGCGTTGCCCATTTTTATATTATTGATTATAGTCATAGTTACTCCCGCCGTTAACTCCCGCATGGTATTAAATTATGATTATGTGAATAGTACCCATCGTCGCCCGTGTAATTTCAAAAATTACAATATTTTAGTTTGTCATTAAGTGTAATTAATAGAAGCCTACATAAAAAAGAAGAGATTAATTAGTTTAATGTTGTTGCTGCACTGTAGAGATTATTGAAAAATTATTGTACAGGAAGCGTGTAGCTGCTCTGCCAAGACAGGTAGAATAGATTCTCTTTACAAGGGGTTCAACAGAATATTATTAATTTCTCAAAGGGTCTGTCAAAGTATTATCAAGTGAACCTATTTGAATGTCCAAAAGATGACGGTTCTCTTAATAACTTTATTTAAGAAACAATTATCGTTTTTTATTATAGTGTTGGATTCTGTCAACTTGTTTTTTTATTCTAAATCCTCACGTCATTTATAAATAGAAACCATGGTTGTAGACTATTATTTTTACAGATATGGTCTCTTTAAATTACGGTGACAGGGTCAAGTAGTTTCCACTTTTAACCTATTTATGCAGTTCTAATTTCAATTCAAATTTTTGTGAAAATTTGTGTGATAGTAATTTATTAAGGATAACAAACAAAATGAGATGATAATATTAAGTCTTTTACAGAAGGCACTTGTTGTGGGGCGTATACTGAACAAATCATTTGGATTAAGAAAAAGGGAAGAACAAAAATGTCATGGATTTTTATGAAATATGTTAGCGGAAAATCATTCAATATCTTTTCTGAATATATTTTGCAGATGAAAATAATTTTAGTTCTATATTAAAATGTTTATTCTAGGACTCCATAGAGGAGGAAAGCCCCAAGGGTGTTTTAAGGAGGAAAGAAAATGATGATCCTCTAATAAAGGTAAATACTAAATATCTAAACAAGGCCCTTATAAGCAAAGAGATTAGAGTGGAATTTACTAGAAAAAGTGTAAAACGTCCATTTTGTTGTACTGTTTTCATACTGCAGGTGTACTTCACATATTTATGCTATATAACCTTTAGGGGCCTGGAACATCATTTTATAGAAATTAAAAGAAAACCAAATTATGAAATTTAGGCTGGTTTTATAATTGACCAATGATCATTTCACATAGACTATGCCTTTCACCTTACAAACGTTGATTTTCCGTTATAACTATAAATCAAATGAGTTTACTTTTCACCTAATTCATTTAATAAAGTTCATTTAACAGCCTTAAAATATTCGAAATTGAAATGGATAGTAATGTAATGTAATGTATAGTATTCTGCGTTATTAATAGTAGGATAGTGTTTATGTGTCAGTGAGGCCCTGCCAACCGTAATGGTGGTGCGGTTACATTAGAGCTTAACCTTGATTCCTTCGGGATAATTGATGATTATTTTATTTTAATTTTATTTTATTTTATTTTATTTTATTTTATAAGATTTACTTGCAGCGGATTCACACCGACTTGGTTAAATCAAATTTTTTAATAGAGTTAAAAAAGGTTTTTTGTTGTTGAAGGGAAACTAAGTTCAACTAATATTTTACTCTATATTTTATATTTCAGGAGAACTCAGGGTTTAGATCTTCACCTCGTTCCTCTCCAATCCGTTCTCCTAAAGTATCAGGTATACACAAATTAATTAGTTCAGGCAAGGTTTGAAAGTTTTTATAAATCTGGTGCAATCTGGCAGTGTTTCGGATCCGTATCATTTTGATGCGGATCCGGATCCGGATCCTGACTCTGATACGGATCCGGATCCGAGGTAACTTTTGATTCTGTGAATCGGATTTTCCCTATTAAATGTTATGCAAGGTTATAATTTATAAACTATATTTATTATATATTCCGAAATGTAACAAAAGATATAGACTTTTTGGAGTAATCCTTTGGACAGGCCGATCAATCACTTCTTGAAGAGATAGTACATTTACGAACCATTTTGATTTATTTATTCCATGGTTTTGGTTAATTTTTGGCGCTACCCGGATCCATATCAACGTTTCTTGATACGGATCCGGATCCGACCAAATGATACGGATCCGACCGGATCTGCAATCTGGACTCAAGTACGAATTGAGTCTTGTGAAATGGAAATTGTTTTCTGTCAAGGACGACACGACCTTTAAATGAAAAATCAGAACTAAGTTTAAATCGAGAAAATGAGTGCTATACCAAGGTTATACTTTATCAGTATTTGCCAAATTCCCGGCTTAGTAAAAAAATGTTTGAAAATGTATCGATCTGGGTATTAAATGATGCTCTGTTCCGTAAATTCTGTTCCGATGTTTTTTTTTTCTATTTTATTCAATATATATGTAAAAAAATATTTCTTTTTATCTTAAATATCAGTTTTTTTGCCGCTATTTTATTGAATATTAATTCATTTTTACGATTTTAAAATTTATGAAATCAGTGTTTTAAGCAGTGCTTAAGATCCATTCAATTTTGATGCGGATCCGGATCCAGGTCATTTCTATAAGATTAACTGAAAGTTTTTAACAAAACAAAATTTTCAAATTTTTGGTTTTATTTTTTTCGCTTGTTTTTATCCTAAAACTTGATGTACCATTCAGAAATGAGGAAATTTTTATAATCTTTTGTTTTTCAAAAGTTCAGATTTGGGGTTTTGGAGTAAAAAAGATTTTTTTGCAGTTTTTGGTTGATATTTACCCCTTGGATCCGGACCCGGTCCGGATCCAGGAAGCCAAAATCTTGCGGATCCGGATCCTAAGCACTGTTTTTAAGACGAATCTTTAAAACTCATCGATGTTTTAAAAACAAAATTTTTTTTTTCGCTTGCAATAATAAACTTTATAAAAACTGGTTTCCGGTTGGCAATTTCTTTTTTTATAGAAATTTTTAACTAAGATAATATTATTTTAGGTTCATCTGTAACCGTAACCCTCAATAAAACTCCTAAACGTAGTGTTGAGAAGGAAAATACTCCAAGCAAAAAGATGAAGGTGGAGACTCCTAAATCTGCTCAGAAGCATGTTCCACTTGATACACTTGAACTGAAGCACTTGACATCTCTTACTAAAAGTCCCAAACCATCTTCTCCAAAATCAACAACTCCCAAGAAGAAGTCGGCTTTTCCTGTACCCTCGGTTTCGAAGGTATCTCCAAAGCCAACTACTCCCAAGGCCAGAAGTCCTAAAATGGTTATTGCTAAAACTGTGACACCTAAAGTAGGAACCCCCAAGAAGAGCCCCAAGTCCACAAGTCCAAAGCTGGCTGTGTCAAAAACATCTGTTGCAGTTAAAGGTATGAAAATAGACAGAATTGTGAAAAGGAAGTTGGTATCTCCAAAACTTACTCCAATGACAAAGGGAATTAAGCGTAAATCAAGCATCAGCCCCCCAAACAAGATGAAGAAACTTAAGGCTAGTCCTAAAACCCCGCTTATGAAGAAAATTGGAGGAAAGAGTACTAAAAGTTTCTACACCAATTTACCAGAGACTCCAAAGGGTGTTTACAATCTTGCTAAAACTCCAAAGGTCAAGGTTCTTAAGAAGATGGCTCCCAAAACCCCTTTGTTGAACAAATTGGGAGGGAAGAGTACTAAAAGTTTTTATTCAAACCTGCCATCAACACCAGTATATAATCTACCGATGACCCCTGAGTTGACCAATATTCAGGTTCAAAGGCTGAAAGCAGGAGACAAACCCCATTCACCTGGGCAAGTGAGGTCTGGTGGGAAGAGTCGAACTCCAGTTCTTAAAGGAACCAACACTCCACTTAAAAGTCTCAAGGGTGTAAGTAAAACCCCAGTTCCAAAATCAGCTAAGAAACCCGTGAGAGGGCCTCTTTGGTCTGAGATTGCCGCAAGAAATACTGAAGTGAAGCATCCCAAGCCTTTAATCAGAAGAGTTACTACTGGGAAAGTTGTGAAGAGAAATGTCAACGTTTCAAAGACTCCACGAAAGCTGAAGGTAGGAGTAAGCACTCGGCATGCTGAATCGCCGGAAACAATTGTTATCTCCCGGAAAACAGTGAAGACTCCAATTGTTACTAAAAAGGGAAGAAAAACTCCTTTCAAAATGGGAAAAGCTTTTAGAATGGGAATGGATCAGCACCTAGAAGGAGTTTCTGATTTGATGAAGACTCCTAAACCAAAGGCAATGCAAAGGAATTCATTAAACCCCAAGTCAGCCAAGGCAAAAATACCTAAAACTTCAAAGGTTGCAACACCTAAGGTTTCTGGGCTCAAATCCCCAAAGTTTACTACACCTAAAACTCGAAAGGTTTCTACTCCTGAGCCGGCCACTACAAAAACTCCTAAGGTAACCACCCCTAAGACTGCTACACCTAAATCTGCCAGACCTAAAACCTCTGAGATTAGTACTCTGAACACGGCTACCCCTAAAACTGCCACACCCAAAACCCCTAAGGTTTCCACTCCTAAAGCTTCCAACATTACCACTCCCAAGATGGCTACTCCTAAAGCTTTCAAGGTTACCACTCCAAAAACAGCTACTCCTGAAGTTCCCAAGGTTACTACTCCCCAGACGGCAACTCCTAAAGCTCCCAAGGTGTCCACTCCAAAAGCGTCTACTCCTAAGGCTCCCAAGACGGCCACTCCTAAAGCTTTCAAGGTTTCTACTCCAAAAACTGCCACACCCATAACTGTCAAGAATTTCACTCCCAAAACTGCAACACCAAAAACTCCTAAGATGGCTACTCCTAAAACTGCCACATCCAAAACTCCGAAGGTTTCCACTCCTAAGCCGGCTACTCCTAAAACTGCAACACCAAAAACTCCTAAGGTTTCCACTCCTAAGACGGCTACTCCTAAAACTTCAACACCGAAAACTCCAAAGGTTTCCACTCCTAAGATGGCTTCTCCTAAAATTGCTACACCCAAAACTTTCAAAGCTTCAACTTTCAAGGTGGCTACTCCCCAAACTGTCAAATCCAAGGCTTCTACTCCAAAATCAGTCCCTACTATAACCATTACCTTAGCTTCTCCTCTGGTTAAATCTCCCAAAACTCTGAAGAAATCCACTAAGAAAGTAGCGTCTAACAAGACACCAAAATCCACGAAAAAGGGAGTTGTTGCTAGACCACTTTGGTCAGAGGTTTTGAGAAGGAATTTAGGGAAGACTCCCAAGAAGATGGTAAACCTAGAGCCGAAGAGGATCACCAAGAAAACAAAGAAAGTAGCAAAAAGTAAAACCCCTGCAAAATTTCGTAAACCTGTTTCCAGCACTGGCCATGCTGACTCTCCCGAATCCCTGGTAATCGGACGAAAACTTACCAAAACTCCTGTTGTTACGAAGAAGGGGAGAAAATCAGCGGTAAGTTCTAAACAAATTAATTTATTAATTTTCTTTTGTTTATGAAATTCTTGTAGCCGATTTATACTTTCATTTGTTTAGATCCGACCAGGTGGACGTCCTGTTAAGGACACAACCAACTTCGACGGTTTGGCTCAGCTCATGAAGACCCCAGCGTCCAAGAAGACTAAGGCAATTTTTACTCCGAAAACTTCTTCCGTGAAGAAAGCAAAACCATCCACTCCAAAATCAGCCACAAAAACTTCTCCTGCTAAATCAGCAAAGAAGTTGAACCCAGTAAAGACTATTCAAGCTAAGTCTCCTGCAAGAAGTACTCCGACAAAGTCCCCTTCAAAACAAACTCCCTTAGCTACACCCAAGAACAAACAGCTTCAGAGAGTCAAGGCTCTTAAGTCTCCTTCCTCGGCCGGTGGCCGTGGAAGGCGGAGTTCTTTTCGTGCTTCACCGATCCGACCAAGAGAGTCTAAATCTTTATCAGGTACAACACTTCAACCATCATTTATAGTACTTACTTCACCAGGGGTATCGTTTTCAATGTTCTATGGGGAAAAATAAATTGGATTTGAAAAGACAAATATTTTTTAAAACACTTTTAATACTTTTACCTAAAGCTTCACTATTTTCCCCAATTCAAAGAGTAAAATAATATTTGCAATAACACATTTTATAAAAATAAAAAAATTTGTAAAATAACGTTATAATTTTTGCCTTATTTTAAATGTCCGTCTTCCTCAAAAATCGTTATCTCATTCCTCCCAAGTCTTTCTTAAGTATTTGTGTGTTTTAACCCCCCCCCCCTCCTATCAATGTTGTACATGGATCTTACAGAAAGTGTCTTAACTTGACCTAACCCGTGGCCGCAGCGCTCGGCCCCCTAGCCTGTCCTAGCCGCAGCGCTCGGCCCAGAAAGTGTCTTAACCTAACCTAACCCTAAACAATACTAAAGAAATACTAATTTGGTCATGTACAAAATTGATAGGAGGGGGGGGGGGGGTCCAAAAATCGTTCACTAGGACAGACCCTAGTTTTAATCTCACCTAGTAAAGATTTCTGTAAACTAGATTCCATCTGTTCATCAATACTTCTTCTCGAAGATCCAACCTGATTATTATACTTCCATAATAACATTTTAAATCTGCCTTTTGAGTTTTAAACTTCATCAAAAATGAGTTACCTTGGTGAAGGAGTTTTTCAAGGCAGACGACACGGGATCATAATTAGAGGCGGGCATCTCCTTGCTTGACAATCAATAACAAGTAAATCCACGAAAAGTTCTTGGTTAACCGTGCATTTTTATATATTTAACTATTCTGAAATCAAGGACCAGTTCCGAAGACTTATGTGTAAACAAAACTAGAAAATCCGTGAAAACTGATTGTTTATTTTCACAACTTGACAGTGACACTATGGCAACAGATTTAGAAAACAAAAATAGTGAATAGTATTGACGAAGTTGCACCACATGTAATACTAGGGGGCTTTAACCAACAGAGAGAAATACAGTCAGCAGACAAAGCGATATTAATATTTGATGTCACGGCACGACCTTCAAGGTGGTCGGCTGATGATCAGATGACACGGTCCGACTTTCAACTAGATTTGTTCAGCAGACGACCCGGTCCGCCATTGACAAAGCATTACCTGACTCCCCTCTGATCCATGCAGTTGTAACCTTTGTCGTACTGGACCGGATTTTCTCTTTCTCCTCGGGGAGTATTTACCTTTGAAATAGAGTCTTTTATTTCAACCTTTTTTTTCTGGAAATAATTTTTTAAAAATCATTTTGAATTTATTTGCTTTGTAATTTAAATCATTGATCATTTAACATAAATCATTTAACGGTCCAAACTAGATAGAAAATATTTTTCAATAAAAAAATAATTCATAAAACCGCAGGGCTCTAAATATTTCGTCAATGAAAAGTGTACGCTAAATTGTACCGTGTGAACCCGGCCTAAACCATTTTATTCATATTGTAGTGACTGTGAGTTCAATATGGAAATGGGTTTCTCAATGTTTAAGAAAGAAATAACGAATTTAAGAAGCAGTGAAAGGACGAGTAAGTGCATATTATATCGAAAAAGACGAAATTAGAAAAATGTTTTAGAAATTTTACGCGCAAGAACTATTGGGCGTGGCATAGCATGAAAAAGTATACATTTATTTCTCTTAATTTTTTTTATCAAATCCATCTTAGTTTTATATGTATGATTTATTTTAAATGTTTCCTGGGTTCGCTGGTGAGAAGACTAATGAAACTGTGTAACAGAAAACCCATAGTTAATCCTTTTGAATATTCGATGTTTTAAAAAAGCTTGAAAACAAAATTATTACAAAATTAATGTTCCTAAATCTGATATTTAATTTTTTTTTCAGATTGCTAAGCCTGAAAGAATGGCAGGATTCGGCCCTTCCTCCAGGAACACCGTTATACTTTTAAAGTTAATTACAGTTGGCCCCCAAATGCATGCCTAAATTAAATTAGGGGGTCTGGGGTCTGTCCTAGTATACGATTTTTGGACCCCCCCCCCGATTATTATTTATTATTATCTGCTATTTTTAATTTTTCTGCATTTTATACAGGGTTACCCACAAAGTAAGTGACTTGAAATACGACTGTATGGAATTTATTTAGTCCGCATTCTTGCAATTCATGGTTCCTTGTACACTGTACAGGCCAACCCGTGTTTATTTTTGTGCTTTATAATTTATTAAACCATTAATTTAATCAATTGAATGCAAAACAAAATTAGAATTAAGCCTCAAACAGTTATATTATTTAAGGTTTGGCTCGTCTTTACAGTCTCATCCTTTGTGGGTAACCTTGTATGGCGATTGCTCCCCTTTCCTTTCCACTAAAAACTCGTTATTGTGATTGATTGATTGATTGGATTTTTGAACAAATAAGCTTCTTGAATTATTACCGCGTATGCTTGTAACGAGCATTCATCAAAATTTAAAAATTTACTTTTCTCCGAAATTGAAGATTTCTTTAAGTATTGACTTTAAGTAAGTAATAATTCATTCCCACTTAAATAATTTGCTTGTCATTCTTGTTTAGAAATTCTGTTAAACCTTAAACAAACAAACAAACAAATCGAGTTCTGAAATACGAAAATTTTAAATTTTAAGGAAATTGATAAATTGCATAAAATTGGTATTTTTTTGTCATTTTTTTAAAAATCGCCTGCGCCTTAGAGAATGTTCTATTATTTATTATATTGCAGTATTACACATATATAAACCAATCCAAATTGCTGAGAGAAAAAAGAAATATGATGGAAAAAAAATTATGTCGGATTATGAAAAATAAAATTTTTGAGTATTACTAAAGGTGTTGAATAATGTCCAGAAATGTCGCATGAAAACTTGAAAACAAGAAGGTCGGACAGTAAAACAAAATGGTGGACAGTAAAACAAGATGGTGGATTACAACAAAAGATATATAATAACGGTGACCTACAAAGGATCCGGCAGTTGAATATGGAGGAAACTATCAAAATGAAATTGATGAGGATGAAGGAGATTGTGAACGTAATGGAAACCACCGGCGTCGGAATGGGAATAGGTGGTGGAATGGGAATAGGGGGTGGACTGGGAGTAGGTGGTGGAATGGGAATAGGCGGAATGAATAGAGGGATGGACCGTGGTTTGGCAATGGAAAGAGATATGGGAATGGACAGAGGTATGGTCCGACTTTCA
>NW_019396217.1:568842-576769 GCF_000591075.1 Eurytemora carolleeae
GATAGAGGCATGGGAATTGACAGAGGTATGGGAATGGATAGAGGTATGGGAATGGACAGAGGTATGGGAATGGACAGAGGTATGGCAATGGACAGAGGTATGGGAATGGACAGAGGTATGGGAATGGACAGAGGTATGGGATTGGATGGAGGTATGGGAATAGACATGGGTATGGGAATAGACATGGGTATGGGAATGAATAGAGGTATGGGAATGGACAGAGGTATGGGAATAGACATGGGTATGGTAATGAATAGAGGTATGGAAATGGATAGAGGTATGGGAATGGATACAGCTATGGTTATGGGAATGGGAATGGATCATGGGATGGGAAGGGAAAGAAGAAGAATGATCCAAGATCTACCGATGAAAGCTGGGGATAATTGTATCTGTGTGCTAGGAGAACAGGGACAGAATTGAATGAATTTGAGTTAGGTCGCTGAACAACCTACTGCCGGTTCAAATCCCGAATTAATCAACGATTCAAAGTTAAAGATTTGAGAGGATTTTAATCGGCGATTCAGAATAAATCAGGGATTCAGGATTTTGAAGCTGGGATTCAGGATTTGAATTGGTCATTTGGAGTTGAATTGGTGATTTAGGATTTGAATTGGTGATTTTGGATTTGAATTGGTGATTTGGATTTGAACTCGCTGTATGTAATTCAGCGATCTCTCCAATACATTAATTGTGGTCCCAGGTTTATGAGCGGGATGCAGTGGAACAGTTCGAGGACTGTCTCGGGAACAAGGGAAGAATGTATCTTGTTTAATTGATCTATTTTGGGACCTTTTTTAAAGGCAATTTACCCAAAGGATAATTTTCCAAAGAGCAATTTCCCTAAAGGTATTTACCCAAAGGACAATTTTATTTTCTAAATGGTATTTACTCAAATGACAATATAAAAATAGGATATTTACCCAAACGACAATTTTCCTAAGGATATTTACACAAAGGACAAATTTCCAAAGGACAAAATGACAATTTTAAAGATATTTATCCAAAGGACAATTTTTTAAAGGATATTTGTCCAAAAGACAATTTTCCAAAGAGTATTTACTCAAATGACAATTTTCTGATGGACATTTACCCAAAGGACGATTTTCCATAGAGTATTTACCCAAAGGACAATTTTCTAAAGAAAAATAACCCAAAGGATAGTTTTCCTAAGAGTATACCGAAAGGACAATTTGCTGAAGGATATTTACCCAAAGAACAATTTTCCAAAGAATATTTACCCGAAGGACAATTTTACAACGAGTATTTACCCAAAGGACAATTTTCTAAAGAATATTTACCCAAAGGAAAATTTTCTAGAGGGTACATTCACAAATACCAATTTTCAAAAAAATATTTACTAAAAGGACAATGTTCCGACGGATATTTACCCAAATGACAATTTACTTAGGGTTTTAACCCAAAGGACAATTTTCCAAAGGATATTTACCATGAAAGTGGTTTAAAAGCATTTAGCCAAGTGACAATTTTTAAAAAGAATTTACGCAAATAACAATTTTCCGTAGGTATTTAGTATGGGGGGGGGCCTGAAACATTATACATTTCTTTAATTAGGCGAGACGAATTCTGGGCGCTGTGGACACTCAAGCCAAATGCCTTCGCACACTTTATGTCTTGGTAGGGAAAATAAAATTATTTTGTTAATTAAATCTATATTATAAAACAAGACACTCATTTCATTTTTTGTTTCCAAATTTTTTGTTTTCAAATTTTTTTCAATTTTTTTTTCCACGGGCAACGCCGGGCCCTTTAGCTAGTAATTAATAAATGATGCACAGGGGTGTATATTTTGTTGATAAAATCCCCCTTTTCACACATTAGAAATGGTTTATTTTCCTTCTATTTTACGCAAAAATACAAAACCTGGGGGTTTGTCACACAAAAAAATTCAACAAATCATTACTGTTCCAAATCTGTTCCTCTATTATTACTGTTCCAAATCTGTTCCTCTAATATTACTGTTCCAAACCTATTCCTCTATTATTAATGTTCCAAACCTGTTCCTCTATTATTACTGTTCCAAATCTGTTCCTCTATTATTACTGTTCCAAATATGTTCTTCTATTATTACTGTTCCAAATCTGTTCCTCTATTATTACTGTTCCAAATCTGTTCCTCTATTATTACAGTTCCAAATCTGTTCCTCTATTATTAATGTTCCAAATCTGTTCCTCTAATATTACGGTTCCAAATCTGTTCCTCTATTATTACTGTTCCAAACCTGTTCCTCTATTATTACTGTTCCGAACCTGTTCCTCTATTATTACTGTTCCAAACCTGTTCCTCTATTTCTAGAAAATTACCTCTGGAACCAGCGAAGCAGAGGTTCGTGAATATTTTGAGAAGTTTGGGATAATGGAGACCATTGATTTAATCAAGAATAGAAATCAGGAACATGATCTTCATCATTTTAATAGTTTAATTTGTTCATAGGGACTGTAAGCGTAAGATCAAGTGAGCCTTCATTGAAATTGTCGAATTATATATTTACAACAGTACCCTTGAATGCTTTGTCTTATCAAGTATGAACTGGACATTCATGTTTTTCTTTGTCAAAACTGCTTGTATTTATTTTGGTTTCTCTGCTGAAGCGACTATTTGTTGCTTTAGAAACAATGGAAAAATTATCAGAATTAAACACTTTTCAAGTAAAAAAAAAACTAGAATACCTTCCACAATATTGAATAGATAAACGTTCTAATTAAACCATTGTGAATCGAACAATCACTGTTTAAATTGTGGGTCCTTTAACATTGCAACGACTGTTCTTTTAAAGGGATTGGCCCCCTCCCGGCTTAGATAATCAACATGAACCTTGATGAGGCCTTTTTTAATTTAAAAAATTTCGCGATAAAAAGCCCAAAAAAGTTGAGCATATATGGAGGAAAAATATTTTTTTTGAAGACGTTTCCCTTGACGGACAATCTTCATTTAAATAAATGCTCGGTCAGCCTCAGATTTAGATAGGTTATCAATAACTTCAAAGGAATTTTGAAATCATTAATTATAAATTGAATATTTGTGGTTTGCAGAATTCCTATGCTTGTATGATATTTCAAGACGCAGAGACAGTTGATGCAATACAGGTTAATTTTTTCTTAAATTAGTCCTTAGTCGTAGTCTTACTTAGACCCTTAGTCTTTATTCTTTAGTCGTAGTCTCACTTAGGTCCATAGTCTTTATTCCTTAGTCATAGTCTTACTTAGGTCCTTATTCTTTATTTCTTAGTCGTAGTCTTACTTAGGTCCTTAGTCTTTAGTCTTTAATTGTAGTCTCACTTAGGTCCTTAGNCCTTAGTCGTAGTCTTACTTTGGTCCTTAGTCTTTATTCCTTAGTCGTAGTCTTACTTAGGCCCTTAGTCTTTATTCCTTAGTCGTAGTCTTACTTAGGTCCTTAGTATTTATTCTTTAGTCTTAGTCTTACTTTGGTCCTTAGTCTTTATTCCTTAGTCGTAGTTATACTTAGGCCCTTAGTCTTAATTCTTTAGTTGTAGTCTTACTTAGGCCCTTAGTCTTAATTCTTTAGTCGTAGTCTTACTTAGGTCCTTAGTATTTATTCTTTAGTCGTAGTCTTACTTAGGTCCTTAGTCTTTATTCTTTAATTGTAGTCTCACTTAGGTCCTTAGTCTCTGTCTTACTTAGCTTAATACATTTAAATACAAAGTCTGACCAAGTTTTAGAAAGTGGCAACGAGCTTCGAGTTGGAAAAAATCCTTTTTTCTTTTTACTTTTAAGATTTTTAGATAACTTCTGTTTAGCTTCTGGAGAAAAAGTTATTTTCCAAAATATACACCACTGGGCCTGCAGTTTTTCCAGAAATATATATTTTAGGCAAAAAGACCTCATAAAGTTGGTAAAGGTGATGTTCTGACGAAGCGTCAAGTTCTGCAGAAGGATAAAAGATTTGGTTTTGTAAACACAGACACCATCTCTATAGGTGAGGATTGTTAAATCATATTTTACATATTTTCTTCAATAATAGCTTCCCCCTGTGAGGGCCCCAGTTGTTCTTGGGTTTTATCACTGAAGGAAAATAGATGAACATGGGTTTAAAGTATCAAAAAGTATGAAAACTGAAAACTGAAAACCCTGATTTTTTATGTCCATTTCTTCAGTTTTTCAAGCGCAATGAAAATAATTTATCTTGATATTTGGGTAAGAAATATTAATAATCGTTTTACCCCCCTGCCAATTGGTGTTGAATTTTTNCATCAGAATAATCCCCTGTATCATTGGTTAAAGAGAATGTCAGCTTGATCCTGTATTAATTATTACGCGAATCTAAGAAACGATAAAATTAATTTTTTTTATTGATTTGTTCATATTTTATATCATATTTTAAAGGGAGTGTTTGCGAAAAGAATAAAAAAAAGATTTTTCATTTAAAGAGAAATTCTTTTTATTTGATATTTTATCTAGGTCCCCCAGTTAGTTTTTCATACAAGACAATGACTGCAGGTAAATTATTGAAATTCTTTTTTTTCATTAAAAATTTAAAATTCTACTCGCGAAAAGTCAGAAAATAAATTAGTTGAATTAAATTACTTGACAATTGACACAAAAAAATTGCAAAAATTAATTTTTAGTAATTCTCAATGATGTTTTCTGCAGTGAGACCCATAAAACTCTGGCATATGAAGACGACTGCTAGCTTCAAGTTATGATTTCTAAAAGTCCAAAAAACATGCAACACTGTAGTTAATGTTAATTAGGTTTAACAAGCACGAATACTGAGCCTGATCTTGTTGAGTTCTTTTCTCAGTACGGCGAGGTTCTCAAGGTTCAGCTGGACTCTAGGTAGGAGGTTCATTACCGTCCCTTTCTCCCTCATCCACTCCAGCAGCACATTCCCCCACCACTCTTAAAAACGCTCCTACTCCACCCCCATCCTCTACCACATTTACACACGATCCTAATCCACCCCCATCCTCCACCACATTTACAAACGATCCTACTCCACCCCCATTCTCTACCACATTTTCAAACGATCCTACTCCACCCCCATCCTCCACCACATTTAAAAACGCCCCAACTCCGCCCTCTCCCCAACTACTCCTGGAAACATCCCTTCCCCCCTCCTTCCATCACTATTCTTGAAATCGCCCCTTCTCCACCCCCTCCCCCACCACTCTTGCAAAAGCCCCTGCTTCACCCCCTCCCCTCCACTCTTGAAAACACCCCTTCTCTACCCACCTCCTCCTCCTTTCTTAAATAGTCTCTTTTTTCCGCACCCCCCCCTTCCCGAACCGACTTTTTCCCGAAAACCTCCCTCACCCCCATTCCCTGGACTCTCAATTTACTTTCCCGTAAAATCAATTTTTCTCCTTCCGCGATAAAATAAAAACGCTATAAAAAATTCTACAAAAAATGGACGGAGGGAGGAGTAAAAAACGATTATTTTCATTCAATACATTTTATTTCTACAACTTCTGATTTATCTGAATGAGCCTAAGTTTACAAACTTGAAATTGCATTCAGTATTTCGAGATTTGAACCGGCGCTCAATGTGAACCGGTTTTTTCCGGATCATCGACGCGACTTTAATTCTTTGAATTCGGCCATTGGTGCAAAGATATAAGTTTGAAAACATTTTATATGAAGAAACAAATGGCCATTCATCTATATTGATAAATTTGCAATTTTGGAAAAATATTTTTTAGGAATTTTGGTTCAGCCTCAATTATGTTTAAGGACACCGACATTGTTGATAAGGTAAAAAATATGTTTTTTTTTTTTAAAGGGACTATTCACAAAATATTTGGACAGCAAGGAAAAGGCTAAAATTTGTCCCATTGTAATTAGATAGATAATCTACGGTTTCCTTCAATGGTTTACCAAATTTAAACTTTAAGGTATTTTAAATCATGTTTATCAAAAAATACTATTGTTTGAATGATTTTAATCTAGTTCCAAACAGCTACAGCTGTTAATTTCTTTGCTTAAGCCTGTAAAGGGACTGCAGACCCTCTTAAAGGAATTGTCACTTGAAACTTGAAGAGTTTTGGGTCGCAAGTTTCATCCTTTGTGGATATATATCACAGGGTGTTCCAAAAAAACCTTTGCAGTAGTTTGTATGAGGTTCAAGAATCAATAATGGTTGTAACAAAAAAAGTATGAGGCCTAGAATAAAAGAAAATATACCGTACGTTAGAGACTTTAAAAAAAATAGAGCTTTACAATGACACCATGTTTTCCTTATTTCTGAATTCCCTTACTGCACAGATTTTTGGGACACCCTGTATTTTCGTTTTCTAAAGATTGCTCTGCTCCGTGGGTTTACTATCGAGGGAAGATCAGTAGAAGCAGAGAAGGTATTTTCAGACAAGGATACCTTAGAGGAGGAGTTCAATCCAGGTATTCATCCATATATTCATTCATTGATTCAATTATTCATCCTTCCTTCCATTCATTGATTCATCCATCCTTTCTTCCTTCCTTTCATTCATTCATTTATTTATTCATTCATTCATTCATTCATCACTTTTTTCATCCCTTCATACATTTATTCATTTATTCATTTATTCATTTATTCATTTGTGTTCATTTGTTCATTTGTTCATTTGTTCATTTGTTCATTTGTTCATTTGTTCATTTGTTCATTTGTTTATTTGCTTATTTGTTCATTTGTTCATTTGTTCATTTGTTCATTTGTTCATTTGTTCATTTGTTCATTTGTTCATTTGTTCATTTGTTCATTTGTTTATTTGCTTATTTGTTCATTTGTTCTTTCTTCATTTGTTTATTTGTTTATTTGTTCATTTTGTTCATTTGGCCATTAATCAGCTGACACTAAAAATGTGTATATTTATATAATTAGACTTGAATATAACTGGTGACCCTGAAGCTCAGGTCATGCGGAAAATGTTTGTTTACAATTTACCCAAGGTAAGAAAACCGGTTTCTGTCAATCAATCAATTAATCAACAAATAAAAAAATCTGCAATTTATTAATAGACCATGGACCCCCAGTCCCTCCTTTTTTGGATGGGGGGGGGGGGGTCTTTAAAGATCATTTTTTAAAATCCTTTTAATGACGAGTATAACTGAATTTAGATATTTGTATTTTTGATATTATTTTTTAATAATTGATTTTTAGAATACTACCACAGATGATCTCAGAGATTTATTCGAAAAATACGGAGAAATATTGGTAAATTTTTACTTTTATTTCCCCCCCCCCCACTCTCCGTCAAGATTTTAAGATTTTTAGATTTAAGGTTTCTGAGAAAATGAATTGTATGTTTGTTTTTGTAGCTTTGTTACCTCCTATGTATATTATATTTATTTATTTTTCTAAAAAAATATTTAATTTTCTAAAAACTCTGAAGTTTCAGCAATAAAAGATCCTGCTAAACAATTGATTAACTAAAAGAGAAAGCGGGTTTATTTCCTAGAGATGATTATGTAATACCACAGTAAAAACATTTAACACTGAAAACTACTCACTACTGGTCTCGGGATTTACAAAATGTGGTTTACCATGTTTCCCCTTCAAAATTGACGGAGATATCAGGAAGTTTGTCCAGATTCCAGTTTATTAAAAATCAACAAAACTGTTCAAATGTTCAATATCTTCGTCAATTTTAAAGATACCAAGAAGGTAGACCACATTTTGGAAGGCTCATAAGACGTTCAATCTTTTTTCAATGTACTTTATGTCATTTATCAATTATCGGAAATCAAAGACGATATTAAAGTCGTCTCTTAATTCCTATGTTTATTGGGACACCCTGTAGACGGAAGATTTTAAAATTTATTATTTTCGCGAACACTCCCTTTAAGAGGTGTATATTCAGGAGTGTGATATAATAAGAATGTTTGCTGTAATATTATTCAAGAATTCAGAGAGTCTGGATCAAGTTATGGAAGACAGGTGATCCCCCCCCCCACCCCCTTTACATACCCCCCCC
>NW_019396217.1:577294-578112 GCF_000591075.1 Eurytemora carolleeae
GCTTAGTAGTACTTAGTAACGCTTAGTAGTACTTAGTAACGCTTATTAGTACTTAGTAATGCTTAGTAGTACTTAGTAACGCTTAGCAGTACGTAGTAACGCTTATTAATATTTAGTAACGCTTATTAGTACTTAGTAACGCTTAGTAGTACTTACTAACGCTTAGTAGTACTTAGTAACGCTTATTAGTACTTAGTAATGCTTAGTAGTACTTAGTAACGCTTAGCAGTACGTAGTAATGCTTATTAATATTTAGTAACGCTTATTAGTACTTAGTAATGCTTAGTAGTACTTAGTAAAACTTATTAGTACTTATTAAGGGCGCTTCGCGGCAATCTTCTATTTCAACTTTGAATTGTTGCTTAGTCTTTCATCATTTTCTCTTCGATAAAACAATAACACAACTTTTTGCGGATTTACGTTTTTTTCTGTTTTTTATTTTAAGAAAATCAAAAAAATTTGTAGACAATTTTTTATTTATAAGCATACTTAAACTTATCTTGGGGGTCATGTGAGGTCCCACAAAAAATGTGGGCGCGGTCGGTTCAGCCGTTTAAACGTTTATCGGTTTACAAACAGACAAGCAAAGAAAATATATATAGATTTAGATAAATTTTAATATGTTTTCAAGTGTCCTGTTGATAAAAATCTAAAATATTTAAAATAAACATGATAAAGATGTTTTCAGTTTATTAGTTCTAGTCATCCAAGTAGGTTTATTAGAAAACTTAGAAAACTTAATATAGCGGCCAAACTCTGTTACTCGCAATGAATTACAAGAAGACTGAGATTAGTTTATATTTTAGGGTTAGTTTCTT
>NW_019396218.1:0-1686 GCF_000591075.1 Eurytemora carolleeae
TTGGCTTGTCTGTCTGTTTGTCTGTCTGTTTGTTTGTATCCAATAAACGTCAAAACGGCTGAACCGATCAGGCCCAAATTTTTTGTGGGACCTCACGGAGCCCCAGGGAAGGTTTATGAATGATCAAAATTTCAAATATTTGTCTCCATCCAAATTCGATCTTCTTTAAATTTTTGAAAAGTTTGAAAATCCACGAAATTTTTTGTGAAAATCCGCGAATTATTTTTGTTTTGTTTTAAGAATTACGATGTACACAAAGAGAACATGTTCACAATTAATTTAGAAGATGGGCACGAAGCGCCCTCTAAGGCTAGTCTATATATAAATTTGGCTTGTCTGTCTTGGTGTTTGTTTGTCTGTTTGTTTGTATCCAATAAACGTCAAAACGGCTGAACCGATCGGGCCCAAATTTTTTGTGGGACATCACGTGACCACAGGGAAAGTTTATGAATGATAAAAATTTTAAAAAATGTGTTTTAAACGTTTTTAATTTTGTAAAAAAAATTCAAATTTTTGAAAATCCGCAACTTTTTTTTAAATCGGCAAAAAAATTTTCTTTTTTGTTTTAAAATTTAATCAAAAAGAACATGTTCACAATTTAAATAGAAGATGGGCGCGAAGCACCCTGAAAGCCTAGTATAGAATAATAGATTATGGATAATACCTTTGAAAGTTCTGCTTCTGGTGGAATGGGATTTGTTAGTGTTATAATAAGGCGTCGACCCGACATTTTTAGAATATCATAAATTCATTCGTGTCTAAAAATTTATAAAAAAATGTAGTTTTAACAAATGATTTTATTTTCAACTATTGCTTGAAAACCCAGCTATATATTGAAAAAATGATGCCCAGGCATATATTGAAAAAACGATGACTATCTATATATTGAAAAAACGATGACTAGCTTTATATTGAAAAAACGATGCCCAGCTATATATTGAAAAAAACGATGCCTAGTTATATATTGAAAAAACAATGCCTCGTTATATATTGAAAAAACAATGCCTCGCTATATATCGAAAAAAAAACGATGCCCAGCTATATAATGAAAAAAGGTTGCCTAGTTATATATTGAAAAAACAATGCCCAGCTTTATATTGAAAAAAAACAATGCCTCGCTATATATTGAAAAATTGATGCCCAGGCATATATTGAAAAACGATGACCAGTTATATATTGAAAAACGATGACCAGTTATATATTGAAAAACGATACCCAGCTTTATATTGAAAAAACGATGCCCAGCTATATATTGAAAAAATCATTTAGTTTTTCTTTAATAATAGAAATGTTATGATATGGCTATGATTAGTTTAAATGATTTTTATTGCCATTGTACACCCTTGTAAAACATTTATGTATGAATATATTTAATTCATAAATATGAATCATTAATCAATGGTTAACCAGGTCTTAGTATTTTACATTTATTTTATTTCTGTAAATAAATCTTAAATAAACACAATGATTTGTGGACAAAAGTAACCATTAGTCATTAATAAAAACAAGACATTTTTGAATTTAGTAAATACTGTGAACTAGACAGGAGTTTAGTAAACACTGTGAACTAGACAGGAGTTTAATAAACACTGTGAACTAGACATGAGTTTAGTAAACACTGTGAACTAGACAGGAGTTTAGTAAACACTGTGAACTAGACAGGAGTTTAATAAACACTGTGAACTA
>NW_019396218.1:2390-27980 GCF_000591075.1 Eurytemora carolleeae
GGGGGTGCTTTTTACCAAATGACTTAAAAACGGGTTGGTGTTTCAAAAAAATCAAAAATGGTTAATGATTTTTTTATTGATTAAGCTACAGGGCTATGTATATTAAAAAGCCCCTGAAAAATAGATATAAAAACATGTGTCACATATTAATATTTGTCAAAAGTAAAAATATTTATATTTGAACTTTTTTCCGACGTATTTTTTGAACTTTTTTAAAATCCTCCCTTTAACCCTAACCATTAAAGATAGAGGTCCATTTTTTAAAGAACAGTCCTTGAAAACTTTAATTGCAAAATCAAGGTGTTGGGGGGGGGGGGGGACACCTCCAACCTAATCTATATTAGACCGAAATATCCCAATCTGGATAGGGTTAAAAAAAACAATGGTCGGTATTATTTCCAGGCCAAATTCTTGTAAATTTTGACCTAATTCATAAACCTTTCAATAGTTTATAGTTTTAAAAATGAAGCCCAATCGGTTAAGCTGTTGGGACATTTATTGGACATAAACAAACATGGAGGCACCCAAGCATAGTATTTATATATATTTATAATTCTTTTTATGAAGTGTCTTATCTTTGAAATTGAAATGCACTAATTTTTTAAAAAGGAAATGAAATATTCAAAATGTTGTTTTCGGAATGTCATGTCTATGAAATGTTTTATGAATTAAATAGTTTATATTAAATCTATGAAATGTGTAACTTCTTAACTTCTTCAAAATGTCCTGTCTGTGATGTAACTGTGAACTAGCCTAATCATATTAAAAAAAATTTTTTTTTCGTTTTCTAAGAATACCAATACTGCTAGAATTGTCCTATAATTTTATACATATATTAATAATAAGTATGTTTGCAGTATTATTTTTAATAATTTGTTTAGTAAAAAAGATCGAAATATTAAACAATTTATCATTGGTAGAAATCATTAATCGTTTATTATGTTGCTGTATTTACACAAACATAAAATTACCATTATACTATTGAAATAAATGTCATAATATGACATTGTTTTTCAAGAAAAAGAAATGTTTTTTTACCGTGTTAATTGAATAAAATAACACATCTGGTTAAAAATAAACATACGTTGACGTCTCGTGGAATTAAAAAATAAAACGGTAAATTTTTAACAAGATCTCAGAGTCGGAAATATATGGTTTTAATATTTTCTCTCATTTCCAGAATATAAAACATGTTATTCTTTATTATAACTTGATTTGAGCACAACGAAATATAAAATTATATCACAAAAATTATAAGAAAGTAAGATAACAAAATTAAATACTTTAAAGGATCATTTTGAACAGGGAGCTGAATGTTGGAAAATTTTACAAAATCTCAATTATGCCATTGTCTTTAATGTACAAGAATTTATAAACTGTGATTGAATAAGTATAATATCATTCAGGCCAATTATTAACATTTTGGCCCAGCTTATATTTGTTTTATAATCGTACATGGATGTAGATTATTTAATATTTTGTCATTTTGCACAATAGCAAAATGGAAATTGGGAATTAAATATCTGATAAACTGATTGGCTCGATTTAGGCCTTTTTCATCATATCCAGTCAAGATCAGTCTTAAAATTAGAAAGTAAATATTCAGCGCCCCCCCTTTTTTTTAAAAAAGGGGGACATACCTAGGGATGGGCATTGTGTTCAAAAACGATCGGAAAACGATAGTTTTTAGTTTATTAGTTTTAAGAATAAAGCAAATTGTTAAAACTAAGGATGTGTTAGTTTTAAGCCTTTGAAAACGAAACACGAAAGGACAAAACATATAGTTTTAAAGAAAAAACAATCGTCTGTGTTTCAATTTTATTTTATCAAAATTCATCATTCGAAGCGAGGTTTGTAGATTCAAATTGTATTTTTCATTTAATATTTTTTTGTCATTTTTATACCAAAACGATCGGTTTCATCACTATCATTTTCATTTAACAAAGGATCATTTTTTCCAAAAACGATCGTTTTTCCATTTATGTAAACCATTGTTTTCCGGAACGATTGTTTTGAAAATGATAGTTTCGTTGTTTCCTCTAAAAAACTATCATAACTTGGTTTCAACCCTTTTAAAACCGATAGTTTCAAAAAGGATTGTTTTAGCTTTTTTTCTCCATTAACAAAACGAAACGAACGTTTTTCAAAAAAGTCAAAACTGCTTACTACTCATCCCTAGGCATATCATTAGAAAAAATGTCAAACAATTAAAAAGTAACGGCAGTCATGAAGCAAAAACAAAACCAACATTTTTTCTTTACTTTCCGTACTCCCTTTAAAGGGAGCGTACATGAATATTGAAAAGGGAATATTTTCTATTTAATAGTTGGTTTTGGTTTTATAAATCTGTTAATGTCTATAGGTTCCCAGTTTGAACTGTTCACATGAGCAGAAATGTGCTCCTCCTGAAATATTTTAAATAAATGTTTAAAAGGACTTACTGGCGCATTGTTATATACAGCAAAAGATTTAAAAGGTTCCTTTGCGAATCGGGTGAATCTGTTTAAAATGACTCATAGACTTTACAAGCCTACAAGTTTACAAGTTTACAAGTTTACAAGCCTACAAGTTTACAAGTTTACAAGTCTACAAGTTTACAAGTTTTCTCAAGCAAATAATTAAAGGGAACCAGTGTACAATATCAGCTTAACAATATTTCCTTATAGATCAGTTTGTAAAAGTATTTCAAATATTTTCACCTCTATAGATCGGCCAGTGTAGGGATATAAAACAATTCCTACGAATAAGTTAACATTTGGGAATTTATGAAATTGAAATATCATCAGGTTGCAAACATTAAGAGATCATAAAAATAAAGTTAGTACCTGTAGACCAGAATCCTCCCCACATACCAAATGTTCCATAAGATCTTTAACAGATTTTAACATTGGAAATTACTATATTGAGGTTTTTTAAGACACACCCTGTACAACTGGAAACACTTTTTAATTGCTTATCACTTTTTTTCTGTCAAAGTTATTCCGTTAATTTCTTTTCCCAGACCTTCTGCCTGTATTACCCTGTTCATTATTAATTTTCATGAGTGTTCTTTCAAAACTCAAGTCTGTACATTCAAGAACGTCTAATTACATATTTTACTCTTTATTCCTGTTTTTAGAAACCCGCAACTCGAGAGGATAACAATTTTTCAAGCCCATTGAAAAATTTTCAAGGCGACATTTAATAAATTCTTTCGATTTAGGGTTTAACTGTACTATCATTATTTACCACAAACCTAAAAATGTACGAAACAAGTTTCTAAATGAAGATGTATATTCACCTGATCATGTGGTCACATTGTGTAAACAAATACAAATCTCTGGCAGGCATTTTCTCCCCTAAATATACAAACAGGGTGTCCCACGAAACATGACAGTATGCAGGACGACTTAAATGTCGTCTTGATTTTTGATATAAGTTGCTGTGTTTATTTGTAAACCTAATTTTAGAAGTAAATTTCTAGAGATAATAATCACAAAATTTTCCTTGTCCTGCCATTTCCAAAATGTGGTCTGCCTTTTTTGTGCTTTCAATATTGCCCGAGATATGAAGAATTTCGTTCAGAGTTCGACAATTTTGCTTTTATTTAACAAAATTGAAATCTGAACCAAACTCTTTATATCTCCGGTAATATTGAAAGCACAAAAAACGCAGACCACTTTTCTTGAAATGCCAGGGCTAGGAGAATTATGTGATAATTGTTTCAAGAATCCTACATGTTAAAGTAGATAGAAGACTAAATGTCACAAATAAATTCAGATATCAAAGACGTCTTTCAAGTCGTCTTCCTATTGTCATGTTTCGTGGGACACCCTGTAGATGATGATTTAAAAACGCAATTTTTATATGTTATCAAAAATATGTATTTTAAATGGACTTTAGATTTAATTTCAAGGGACTCTCCATTTATTTGCGATAAAATCAAGAATAAATGAATATTATTATAAAGATTTATTCACACACAAAGATATAAATACATATATAAATGGTGTAGTTAAAATTTGTTTAAATAAATTTTTTTGAAAATACAGGTTTCCAAAAGAAAAGAGAAAAAAATATGCAAAATTATGCACAAATAGAAAACATTGATTTTTACTCACTACATAACATATTTATCATTTCAGTTATTACGTAATCATCGAATCCTTCAACATTAATGTTATAAATTTTTAATTTAAATTTAAATTGTGGACCACATGAAATTTGCATTTTAGAAGAATAGTATCAGAATATTTTTATCAAACCTGGTAGATCTTCTACTCCATAATATCCTGGATATGCTACATCTGGTTCAGATCCAAAATTATTTTTTAACCAATCAGTGTCTTCACTTGTCATGAGGAATATAGTTTTGTTGCCCGAATGATCAACACGATTCCTAATTATGTTTTGCTTTTATTTTGTGAGTTTACAAAGTTAACATGTCTTGAATAAAAGTGAGTAAACCTGATAAGACTAAAACAATATGAAAAGTACTGTCTCCAAACATCATCATCAGCCATGAAATCCTACAAAAAATATTAAACATTTTTTTCTGAAACTTAAGCTTTTAAAAAAAATAATAAATGTTTATCATCTTGAACCTAACATAAACCTTCCTTAGGAATATATGAGTTGCCACAAATAAATTTGGGCGTGCATGGTTCTGCTGGTTTGACGTGTATTGAATACTAGCTGAAGTGCCTGGCGTTGCCTGTGAAGTTTTGAAGAAGAAATAATTTCAATTTGTTATCACAGGTTACCCCCGAGGTACCCATGGGTTTCCTTAAAAAAAAGCAGCCAATATGGTCCAGTCGTTTGGCCAGCTATATATATATAAATAGGGTTTCCAATCGGAATTCCATTGCGCGGAATTGCGCCTTGCCTCCGCTTGTGCCATTTCATTGCGCTATAATTGCGAATAAGGAAGCATTTAAATATTTACGGAATTGGGTGCAACGGAATTGCTTTTCCATCTAAAAGTCAACAATTTTAACTGTAGATTTTAAAATAATCGAGGTCCGAGTTTCACTAGTTTCAACATTTTTAAAATTTGCAAAGTTTCTTGTGGTTAAGCTACTAATTAACAATTTATTATAATACGTTTTTCATTTGTTTACATTGGATGAACATTAAAATGGAAAATTGTAGTATTCGTTTCAAAATTAGATGTTTTGCTGCAGTGAGAACCAGAAAACTATGGTACAGAAAGACAATAATAAGTAACTTCTTAAATCACTTATTCAGTTACATGGGTCTGCTTGAGTCTAAAATGTCATCTTCCCATGCCAGAGTTTTCTGGTTGTCAGGCTGCAAATGAATATTATAAAACAAAAGATCAAGTTTAAATTCAATGTTCTTAGCATTTAAAACTGAAATGTTAGTGAAGTTCAGTTCATTGTATGTCACAACCAAAGTTTAAATTTAATCTTTTGTTGTTGAAAGAAATTGCGCAATAATTAATTGCGTTTATTGCGTGCCATAAGGTTTAAATTGGATATTATCAAAAAATTGAAACACAAAAAAAAGTTGGACGGAATTGCCCGCTAAAGCGCGCAATTATTACGAAATTGCGCGAAAGGGCTCGCAATTGCGCGCAAGTAAAAACAAGCTAAGAGCTTTATTATATACTAGCTGAAGAGCCCGGCGTTTAAAATTTAAAGAAATTATTTTGAAAAAAAATTCGAATTTTGTTTAGCCTTTGTCACCCCAAGCTACATATGAGTGTCCACAAAAATTCAGCCCATTCGGTCCAGCGGTTTGGTAGGCCAGAGGGAACTTATTTATGAATGTCTTGTTTTATTATTTAGATATATAGGCAAACGGACCGAAAAACAGGCACGGGCGTACGAGGCCCCCTGGCCTCCCCCTACACGGTGGGCACCCATTGGGGTTCAGTGTAAATATATATTTGAAATTTGATTTATAATACAATATGTATCGATCCTATGAAAAAATAGATATTTTTTAAGAAACGTTTTCATCTCTATTGTTCACCCCTTGAAGCTTACACCACAGTATTAAGAGGGAGTCCACTTAAGAAAATTACATAAATAACTCATTAACACTTGTAAGTTATAAGGAAGTGTGATACTGTATATGATCGAATAGATTACACATTTAAAAAAATATCAATAAAGGGTTTTTAAGGGGGCAAAATGTGCCCCCCCCCCTTACACAAATGCTCTCGTACGCCCCTGAAAACAGGCCATATTCATAAACAGATTAATTACCTGAAATTCTGGTTTCTTAAGATTTAAATAATCTCCTCTCCTGGCATGAACACCAACATACACTATAGCTTTGTCGTCGTAATTCTTCCTTAAAAAAAAACAGAAAGCCTTGTCTTAATTCTTCTAAAAGAGAATTGGACGAACTAAGACGACTTTTATTCAGTGCTGGGTTTCTACGGCGAGCAAGTTTTGATACAATGAATACAATAAAGACAACTTTTAGATTTAGATTTTGATTTCTAGCAAGCTTTCATCAAATCTTTTGTATATCTAAGATGTTTGAAAGCTTGGAAGAAATCAAAATTGAAATAAAAAGTAGTCTTTTTTAATATTTTTTGAACTTTTTTGAAAGTGACTTTAAAGTGACATTAGATGTTAAAGTCTATAGATTTATATCTCTATTTATTTCTCTGGACGATATGAATGAATTGAGAAAGAAATTTTTTGGGAAAATGAATATACGCTTTCACCTTAAACACCATGCATAACAAATTATTCTATATCTTGAGGTAATGAATTATAATATTTTTAATTTAACTTTGAATTAGATTTTTCAATTGTCAGAAATCTAACGGTAAAAATACCTTATCTCCCAAGTTGATTGATTAATAGCATCTTTTGCAGATTTCATAATTTCAGGATGGAACTAATTACAGAGATCAAATATGTCAATTCAATAATTCATATTTAAAC
This sequence comes from Eurytemora carolleeae, assembly GCF_000591075.1. NCBI lineage: Eukaryota > Metazoa > Arthropoda > Copepoda > Calanoida > Temoridae > Eurytemora > Eurytemora carolleeae. Next base: position 9,296 of record NW_019396218.1, read on the forward strand.
ATAATTTTATTTAGTAATCAATTGAATTTCAAAAACAACAATTCTTTAGAAATGGAAATTTTACTAAAAATTAAAAAAGTCTTATTTCTTGCCTGAAAATGTTTTTTCAACTCATCTCGAATCTGATAGAAGAGTCCAAAATTTAATGGGTACACACCTACATAATAAATTCAAAGAGAAATTAACCACAAAGTTATGAGCTTTAGCATAGATTATAAATAAATAGGTTTTTTGGTGTTACAGTTGATTGCTGGTACGCCCATTTTTGATAAATATTTGAAATATTTGGACAGAAGCGAATTTTTAAAATTGGATTTCAATCAAAATATTCCTGATAATAAACAGGGTTGTGTTGATCAAACTAATTCCTTCCACTTCAAAAAAATTGTTAAAAACTTACCAATATCAAGAAGCAAATTATAACGTTTACTCTCCATATTTTCCAGAAATTCATCATATATATATTCACCATGCTCATTGATTGAATAAACGTTGTGGGTTGGAGGTTTTTTTAAAATCTCTCCTTAAACAAACAAAAATCTAAAAAACATGTTTTCATGTCAGAAATATGATATTAAAGTCAGTACTTTGAAATATTCCGGAAGTACAAAAAGCTCGGACTAGACAAACTCCGTGAAATGTTTAAAATAAAGAATTTACACTTTTTCTTTTCTTCATGGGCCCGAGCTCTGCGGCTGTATTACGTTAAGTGGCCGAGTTCAGCAGGAAAAATATCCGGAGTTTCTCTTTTTAGGCCTTTGTACTTTCAGCAGTTTGTCTTTTTCTAAGTTTGTCATGTCGCCATGGCGGTTGTCACCTTTCTTAATGCTGAAAGCATCTGACTGAAAAGCATTGTTTAGAACATTTTCTTGATATTCATTCAATAGAGCACTAAAGCCATACTTCGTTAAATCAGTCAATTACTATTCTACGTAACATGTATTCTATATTTGATGTTGTTGTACAGAACTTTTGTTTTGCCAGTATTTTCAACAATTGATAGAACCTTTTTTGTTTTCACGAAAATAATCAAGCTTTTTAAATTTAAAAAAAAAGATTTTCGGGGAAATTGTGAAAAAAAACATCTAAAAGTTTATTTGAACATTTATATTTATATTTATTGATTGATTTCCTTCGAGAAAAACTGAAAAAAAATCGTTTTATTAAAGGAATTGACTCTTTGCATTGCAACAAACTCGGATTTTCGAATCCCTATATCTTCGGATTCCAACGTCGTAAACCTTTGAAATTTCAAACTATGACTTTTGTTATAGATCAAAAAATATAAGTTTGAAATATCAAAGGTTTACGACATTGGGTTCCAAAGATATTGGGATTAGAAAATCAGAGTTTGTGGCAAAGAGTCAATTCCTTTGTCATTAAATTAATCTTTGTTTTGGTTTTAAGAAAATAAAAAATATCACGATGAAAGATAAATATTTGCTCTTTCAATAAACAAAGGAATTGAGTCGTTGCCACAAACCAACATTTTCAAATCCTTATTTCATAGAATTCATAGTTTAAAATATCAAAGGAATTGGGAATCATAGTTTTGAGGCAAAAGCTAAATTCCCATGAAACTATAAATACTAAAATGTGGCGCCATTTTATCTATATTTACTTTTAAAGGAATAAGTATTTAGAAAAGATAAAAAAATGTTCTCTGTTAAAAATTTGAATTCTCCGAAAAAAAAATTCTAACCAATAAGGTAGCATAGGTCATCATAACATTTCCCAATCTGCCATTGCAATCACTCTAAACAGTAAACATTATTATTAACAATTTAAGGGCGTAATTTCATGTGGCCCTCAGTTTTAATTTTTTAACCGATTGGGAAGTTGGGAAGTATACAATTTTCTGTAATATAACTAAGTTCAAGTAACATGAATTGAGTTGGGTTCACACTGTGCGCTAGCGTACATTCTGGTTTCACAAGAATAGATATATTAATAAATAGTCATAGGTTTAGAGGATGACCTTTTGTAAGAAACCTGGAAGACTTTTTAATAAGAAATCAATTACCACAAATTACTATTCTCGTATCAAAAATCTTTAGTTTTTATTTTTGAAAAGTGATTAAATCAGATAACATAGATTTTTAAAGATGAATTATATACTTTTACCAAATGTTGTGACCCTCCAATGTGTTTAGGGGAAATTGACGACCATATTAAGCCATGTTGAAAGGTACTGTAATTTATTATGTATGATCGAATGTTATGATTTAATTAAACAAACTTTAAATATTTGTTATTAAGATATATTTCATACTTACAAATAATACTGAACTAGTAAAAATACATCATGGAATAAGAAAACTTAACACTTATCACAAACTCTTATTTTTAATTTTTATTTCTTGGCAACCTTTGATTTTTCAAACATTGAATTTGAATAAATTAATTAGAATATGAGATAGAATAGCAAAGGTTTTCATCGTGTTTTGATAAAAAAAATAAAAAAAACTATTCTATAAAAAGTCAAGTCAAGAGTCAAGACCACGGCATGCTTTTGATTTAAAAACAATTTTAAATGTGTTTACAAAAAGAACCCTTTTATTCTTTCAAAGCCTTTTAAATATTCAGTTTTTTAGGAACACTTTGTACTATTAAACATGTATATTTCATGGTGTTTTTCCTGATTTGATCTTTACAAATTAATTGTTCCGGCGGACCAGAGCAGAGACTAAAGAAAGATTTAGCTCCATACAAACACTTATTTCCTTGCTGAATCTAAGAAAATATGTAATTTTTCAATTCCATGGTTAATATGTCAAGGTTGGATTCCACTGATGTTTTGTAAAACGGCTGAACCGATCCGGTCCAGTTTTTTGTGGTATCTCATGTGACCCAGGGATGCTTTATATGACTAAACAATATTAAACAAATATCCTGAAAAATATGTAATTTTTGTATTCATCAGTAAAAGAGAAAAATCTGCAAAATTATTATAGAAAAATTTACGGCCAACCTTAAAGTTAAGGGCAAACTTAAAATTATAATTCCACAATCAAAACTTTGAAAATTCCAAGTTTTTTCGAATTGATTCCTTGTCATAAACTTTTCTTATTCCCTTATCTTTTCAACCCAATGTAGTAGACCTTGAAGAGTAAAGTCTGTTAGATAAATAATCTAAGTTTGAATTATCCAAGAATTATCATGTAGGTTGAAAAGAAATAGATTTTAGAAAAATAAAGTTTATCACAAAAACTCAATTCCTTCAATATTTTCTGTTAGATTTTATTGCGTTTTTTATAATATTATTTTGGGCTGTAGTTTTACATTTGACTAGATTATGTAAAAAAAATCTATACTTACATTGCATTCAAACTTATCATAGAGCATCGTACTTTGGGTTTCCATAGTATCCGGAGACTGAAATTCAACAATTCACATTTTTAAAATTCGAGAGCCTTTATAAAAATGTTTACATTTTTTTCATTTTCTGTTTTAAATTGTTCTGTTAATCTTGTTTTATGCATTTTTAAATAAAAAAAAACTTGGGCTTTTATATTATATATATATTATTTATAGTCCAAGGTTGTGGTTAGGACAGTCTAGAGGCCGAGGTTGTGGTTAGAACAAGCTAGAAGCCGAGGTTGTTAACACTTGTAAGTTATAAGGAAGTGTGATACTAGGCCCCATAAAACTGTGCAATATGAATAATAAATTTTAAGCAATCAATTATTTGTATGTTGTTACAAAGGAAGTAGTTTGAAAATCCACTTATTAAGTGAAATGAGTTCACCAGTACACTGCACAATATCTGTTTTTTATATTCGAATATTTTTATATTTAAAATTTAAGACTACAGTCATTTTTCTATTCCACAGCTGTATATGTACATTGTACAGTTAGAGTTGTTGGTCGTTTTTCACAATGATCGTTAAACGATCCTTTTGTTGTTTTGTTTTTTGTTAGTTTTCTTTCAAAAATGATCGTTTCGTTTTCGGAAAAAAAGATCGTTTTTAAAAACTACCCACTCGTTTCGAACTTTTAGAATATAAATAATGATCGTTTTTAAAGACGGTCGTTTTTTTAAAAACGATTATTGACCGTTTATTAACGATTGTTTTAATAAAAACGATCATTTAAAAAAAATGTTATTGATAAATATGTTAACGATCGTTAACGTAACGACGAACTTTACAAAAACGGTCGTTTTTGAAAAAAATTGATCGTTTTTGAAAAAAAAATACTTTTAACTTTATCGAATATTGTCTTATATGAAGTTAAAAAGTTGTGGGGGAGCTAAAACTTCTTGATATTTTCTTTAAAACTACTTAATGATAAGTACTGATGCCCTCCAGGTTTGTTAAAGACGACCCTTCGTTAACGATCGTTAACGATTGTTAACATAGGGTCTTCGTTAACGATCGTATAGCGCAGGGTCGTCGTTAACGATCGTTAGCGCAGGGTCATCGTTAACGATCGTTAGCGAAGGGTCGTCGATAACGATACTTAATGAAATGATGATCGTTTTTTTAAAAACGAACTATTTAAAAAAGATCGTTTCGTTTTTGAATTTTTTGTCGTCGTTTTCATAACGAAACGCTCGTTTTATAAAAAAAAATAAAAACATTAACAACCCAATGTACAATGTACATTGTAAACTATGTGTTACCTGTAAATGCATAAACAAGTGTTGAAATACTAGAAGGCAAATAAGAATAAATATGAAGAAATTTTGTCTCGTCATATTCATCTGAAATTAACGCTTAACAATTTAACAAGTCCGTATTGATTATAGGAAAAACTATTTCTTTTTGCTGATATACTATCATTTATAACACTTTAATAGAAACTTCTTGATTGTTAAACGATTTTTTATTATTTCAATGCCAAGGCTATTGAATTGAATGACTTATTGGTTTTCAAATAAATCTATAATAGTCCATATTTTGGTCACATCATCAGAATAAAAGTAAGTTGAGATAGACTTTTATGCAAACGAACTTGCCTTGACAAATTAGGCTATAAATATATGTTGTACCATCCGCCCCCTCCCAGAATTTGCATAGATTTAGCCCAACCAGCTAGAAGCNACATCAAACTAAAATTAAAAAAATACACAGAACATCCTTTTAAAAGTTGTCAATGGATGAAATCAAGTTTGTTGAAAATATCTAAATCACTGATTACATACTATTCAGAGAGGACAAGCAAGGTGTGTATAATAACTTGCCTTATCAGAGAAAGCTTATACTTAATTGAACAAAGGTGCTATCTCAAACTCTAACTTTTTTATCCCTTTATCTTTGGGTTAGACTTTGTTGAAATATCAAACGTTTACACAATTTTAGGATAAAAAGATTAGAAAAATAATTAGAAAATTAAAGTTTGAGAAACCCTGTCTCTTAAAATATCTTTTACTAAATACATTATTGATGGTTTTTCTCAAATATATAAACAGGTTGGTAATTCACATCCTGATCTGGAGCAGGGGTAAAATTTCCTAAACAAAAATAAGAAAGTTTAGCGAAAAAATTAAGATCTTAAAACTTTCTAAATTTACTTTATATAAACAGATATACATCGTAGTTTTACGTTTAGACTTTAGAGGGACTGAAAACTGTAGGATACCCTTCAATATCGAGTTGCGTGTACAATTAATAATTCTAACATTAATAATTATGTCCGGTATTGTTGAATCCAGGGATCCTTTTAGACAATAAATATTTTCCATATTGTTGATTTTGTGTAAAACTGATTCATATATTTGTACGGAAGAGATAAGGATGGTAATTATGTATCAGGTATCGTCGTGGAACATCGTTGTATCACTCTACAAACAGAGGATTACTAGACATTGAGCCTATTGTCCCTTGCCGGCTACTTCATGAATATTTCTTTGAAAGGGTTGGTGTAGGCGTAATTTCAAATTCAATCAAATTCTATATATAAAAAAATAAAAAGCCACGAATAGATAATTAAATGTTTCCAAAGATTCCAAAATTAAGCTTTACCTGCAGATGTCCAAAAGAGTTTCCAATTTGTCACCAAATATGGATATAAGATGGGTCCATACACCCTAGGAAAATATGGATATAAGATGGGTCCATACACCCTAGGAAAATATAAATATAAGATGGGCCCATGAACTCCTAGGAAAATATGGAGATATAAGATTGGTCCATAAACTCTAGGAAAATATGGATGTAAGATGGGTCCATACACCCTAGGAAAATATGTATATTAGATAGGTCCATACACCCTGGGAAAATATGGATATAACTATAAGATGGGTCCATATATTCCAACAAGAAAAACACGGTCCATAAACTCTATGAAAAAATGGAAAAGATCGGTTCATAAACTTTAGGAAAATATGGAAATATTATCGGTCCATAAACTCTATGAAAAAATGGAAAAGATCGGTCCATAAGCTTTAGGAAAATATGGAAATAAGATCAGTCCATAAACTCTATGAAAAAATGTATAAGATCGGTTCATAAACTATAAGAAAATATGGAAACAAGTCTTATTTATGGGAGTCCCATTATTTCTTGATTATCAGAAGTGTTCAACAATTAGATTCTGAATGGCATAGATTAGCGCTGCCTTATCTCTCGTAATCATTTTGTTCTATAGCTCTTATTTTGAAACTGTCACTTTCAGACATCTTGAATTTTATTTTTGAATGCACACAGGTTAGAAAGCAGGTTGGTTGAAAAGACGACGATGATTTAAAAATCTGTAAAAATCTATGAGAATCTCAAGCTAAAACCTCGTGCTTTGAGTAACAAAATGTACATGTTTAGGGCTACACAAAATTAAAAGTTCGAGTAAGTGAGATTAAATCAAAGGTCAAGGTGATGTGACATCTTCAAAGTTGACCCAGTCTCGAAAACTAATACAACTTTTCATAGCAGTCTGAATCTATGTGAATCTAGTGTACGATGTCCAAAGCTAAAAATGGTATACACAAATTTTGGTTTCTAAACTCACCTGGCAGCATTAAACTCTATCCTGTCTACTCCAGCAACTGGAACACCAATCACTAACTGAATTTAACAACTTTTAAATCAAACTGTCCTAATAAAAATCCAACTATTTAGAAGAAAAGTTTTAAAGAACCTATGAAGCTGAAGAAGGAAAAGGTGTTTTCCTTCAAAGGCACCGTTGGCATAAATTTACAGGATGGCATGTTTGATGCACAGATGTACCTGTTTAGTGTTTGTCTAAACATCAACTATAAATACAGAGCACACTGTGCATGTGATGAGTTTCCCTGCAGTCAAAAATGTTCTTCTCAAAAATATGAATGGGTACCGTTGTGAATGGAAAATGCCACTTTGTAAATAAAAGATCCCTTAAAATCAAGTGTCCAGTCCCTTAACTTTACCTTAGCATCTGGACTGGATACACAGCTGACTCTAGCTATGGTTAAGATATCCCCCCAGGGGTCCCCTTAACTTTAGCTTAGCATCTGGACTGGATACACAGCTGACTCTAGCTATGGTTAATATATCGTTCCTTAACTGTACCTTAGCATCTGGACTGGATACACAGCTGACTCTAGCTATGGTTAATATATCCCCCCAGGGGTCCCCTAACTTTACCTTAGCATTTGGACTGGATACACAGCTGACTCTAGCTATGGTTAAGATATCCCCCCAGGGGTCCCCTTAACTTTAGCTTAGCATCTGGACTGGATACACAGCTGACTCTAGCTATGGTTAATATATCCCCCCAGGGGTCCCTTAACTGTACCTTAGCATCTGGACTGGATACACAGCTGACTCTAGCTATGGTAAATATATTCCCCCAGGGGTCCCTTAACTGTACCTTAGCATCTGGACTGGATACACAGCTGACTCTAGCTATGGTTAAGATATCCCACCAGGGGTCCCTTAACTTTACCTTAGCATCTGGACTGGATACACAGCTGACTCTAGCTATGGTTAATATATCCCCCCAGGGGTTTATTGCATCTCCATATCGTCCTCAAATAATTTTTTTTTAATTAGTCATTTTTTCTGCAAAGGAATTAATTTTATGAAACAAATTCAGATTTGTAATTCCTATATCTTTGCAACCCGATGTGGTGGACTTCTGATATTTCAAACTTTAAATTCTGATTGATCAGCTAATCTAAGTTTTAAATATCAAAGATGTACACTATCAGGTTGCAAAGATATAAAGGATTAGAAAATTTGAGTTTGCAAAAACTCTGTTCCTTTCGCAAGATTTTTAAATCCACATATATACACTGGAACAAAGGAATTTGAGGAGGACTTTTATTGTTCGGCTAAATAATATTTGATTTGACTTAGACTTAGCCTTTGTTTTTAGCTTTTGTAGCTAGAATTCAAGTCAGTGAGTTATTTATTTTTTTCAAATTTATATCATTTTTTTGACAAAAAAAATTGAGTCTTTGCCACAAACTAAAATGTTCTAATCCCTTATATATTTGCAACCTGATGGTGTAAACCTTTAATATTTAAAACATGTATCATTTTATCTAACAGAATTCATAGTTTGAAATATCTAAGGTCTACGACAATGGGTTGCAAAAATATAGGAATTAGAAAACTTTAGTTTGTGGAAAAAAACTCAATTCCTTTCAGAGCGATGAACAAAAACCGGTTTTCCAAATGAAAAAAAGAACAATCAGGTGAAAAAATGTTTATTGTAAGTGGCATTAACTGAATTAGAATACAGAAATAACTTAAATGATAGATTAACCGCAATGTAGGATTTTGAAATAAAGAATAATAGTTTTTTCCTTACCTAGTCCTGAGTGTTCCAATGAAGAGTAGGAAATTATCACGTCAAAAAGCGGAAGTTCCTGCTTTTTATATCTTTCCCTAAAAAACTTCTCCATTGTCTCCTCCTTATCTTCTTTATCATTTAACATATCATACTTTACTTTAATTATTTATTTTATCAGAGCTGAAACTTGGAATTGTGGATATCGAGATCAATGCTTGAGCTCATCTTTTTTTATCTTAAGATTGACAGAATAAAGAAACCGGAAAACCAATTAGAAGCCGAGAAATATTTGATTTTGTCCTCGACCAATAAGAGAACTCTCATTAGTTGGATATCCAAAAGAGAGGATTAAGAATAAAGTCAAAAGTGTCCACAATGGATACAGTGATTTAGCAATACAATACAAGATTTTTAAGTCTAGAACTCATATATAGTAATTGAAATCTCTTTTATTATAATTTAAAAAAGCCAATTTTTATTCAACAATATGTTAAATATAATCTGAAAAAAAAAACACCTGAAAACTGCTGGAGTTACAAATTCTAGTTTTGGAAATTCACTTTTAAACATTCCATACTCTAGAGTCATTACAAGTGATGGATCCCTGAAGAAAGACTTAATCACAAATTGAGTCATTATATTTAATAGACTTTGTTACATTAATTAGACTTTAATACAAATATACTTTGATACACATGTAGACTTTAATACAAATAGACTTTGATACATATAGGCTTATAATACAAATAGACTTTAATACAAATAGACTGTGATACATATAGACTTATAATACAAATAGACTTTAATACAAATAGACTTTAATACAAATATACTTTGATACACATATATACTTCAATAAAAAATAGACTTTAATACAAATAGACTTTAATACAAATAGACTTTAATACAAATAGACTTTAATACAAATTTCAATACAAATAGACTTTAATACAAATAGACTATGATACATATAGACTTTAATACAAATAAACTTTAATACAAATAGACTTTAATACAAATAGACTGATATAACTAGACTTTATACGAATATACCTTGATACAAAAATAGACTTTAACACAAATAGACTTTGATACAAATAGATTTTAACATAAATAGACCTTGACACCTACACATAGGTCTAATACGAAAAAAATACTTTGATACATACAGACTTTAATACAAAATGACTTTAGCTCACATATAATTAGAAAGAAATGATTTGAACACAATTCTAACAATTTAAACAAATAAATTTCAATATAAAACTAAAAACTTTATATTCCCTATCTCAACTAAAAAATGGTCGAAATATGTCATGAAAAAAAATGAAAAAACCAATTTCTTACTTTGAGAGGACGACTGCTTCGACCCATGGATTCTGTGTACCAATTATAAGAATAGATTTATTCTTTACATCTATCTGTTCTAAACCCTGATATTCAAATAGAAATAAGTTCTAGTCACAATTAATTCTATATAACTTATGTATCTTTGCAACCTCATGGCGTAAACTTGTGCTATTTCAAACTCCCATTCAATCTAGCAGAAATTATTGTTTGAAATATCAAGGTTTACGACGTCGGGTTGCAAAGATATAAAGATTACAAATCAAAGTTTACAACAATTATTTCAAATGAAGAGATATAAAGATTTTTTGTCAAGCAAAATTATGAAAAAGCGATTCTATTTCAAGAAAATCGAAAGTATTTAACTCTAAACATGCTGGGGGGGGGAGGCGTTTGACCCCCCCCCCTGGTTTTTTGACACCTTAATTTTTACAAAAATCAAAACCGAACCAAAAAAGATAAAAAAAACATATTTAAACCAAAAACGATAAAAACCAAATATCAAACGAAAAACCGAACCAAAACCAAACCAAAAACGATGCAAAAACCAAAAACAAACCAAACCGAACCAAAAATTATCAAAAAAAAATCAAACCAAAAACGATGAAAAACCCAAAATCAAACCAAAACCGAACCAAGACCAAAGCAAAGACGACGGAAAAACCAAAATCAAACCAAAACCAAATCAAAACCAAACCAAAACGATGAAAAAATCAAAATCAAACCAAAACCGAACCAAAACCAAACCAAAAACTATGAAAATACCAAAATCAAACCAGTTCCGAACCAAAACCAAACCAAAAACGATCAAAAAAACCCAAAATCAAACCAAAACCGAACCAAAAACTAACCAAACGCATTAAGAATTCTAGTAATGCATCACCTGATTAATTAGCGTACTCCCAGAAGAATAATTATCTAGCGGTGTCCCAGCCAGGAAACTGTCAACTAATCAAACATTTTTTTATGAAATAGATGACGAACATCTTTGAAAATGTGTTCGAAGATTTATTCAAATCCGCACTAAATTGCGTTCTAAAAACAGCTGGAAATGAGGGCGAAACTTTTCTATCTTAAACTTTTGACTTCAGCGTTCAGTCAGTCTATATCCTCCCTTAGACGTCAGTTGCTTTCCTAAAACCAGAAATGGACAATATAATCTCCGAATTTTGAAGGGAGTGTCTGGCTGGACATGGTAGTTGAGCTGAGAGTGCAGTATTGCAGAGACATCTTTTGCAAAAATTTTTGAGACATTTGTATAGTGTATAATTACTTAGTAAGAGCAATCAAAGCTTTCAAATGGACAGTCCGGCAACATTTTAAAGATCAAATTTGCGCTCTTATTTAGCAATTATACACCGTACAAACGTCTTGTAGATCTCGAACAATTAAAAACTAAAACATAATTTTCGTCTAATAAAACAACTAACAAAAATATGACTTACTATATTTTTGAATTTCTTCTTTACTATAAACTCCTACAGTCTTGGTACCCCCTTGGAATGTTTCATCTAAAACATTGAAAATTCAATTACTTTCTTAATTTCAGAAGTAAAGAATAAAAATGCATGGCCATGATCAAATAAAACAGAGTACATGTTATCAGAGAATAAATTACGCGTCAGCCATTTTCTTGTTTGTCTTTACCCTATCAATTCATAATTTCAAAACCTTGGATCAGATTTTTTCAAAGTTTGGTGTATACTGGTTTTCAGGGCGTTTCGTGTCCATCTTCTATTTTAAATTTTAATTGATGCTTAAGAAAACTTTCTCTTTGAATACATTATGAAACAATTACAAAAAAAAGTTTGCGGATTTAGTAATATTTTTTTCGTGGATTTTCAAAATGTTATAAAAAATTTGATCATTTGATAATTTTGAAATTTGATCATCCATAAACCTTCCATTTGGGGTCATGTGAGGTCACACAAAAAATTTGGACGTTTATCAGTTACAAACAAACAGAAAAAACAAGCAAAATATGTATATTTAGATGGAAAAGTAAAAATATTTTAATCCGATTCATTATCAAATCTAACTTACCAATAAACCAAGAATTAACGGATATTTTTCCATGGTGAGTAAACTCATTCTAAACAAAATTAGAGGATAATTTAGATTTTAAAAAAACTTTTTATAAAATTTTATTTCTTACAAATGTATAGAAATAACAATAAATTTCCACTGCATAGGGGGATTTAGAAGATATCTTTAATCTTAAATAAAAAATTCAGAAACCCTAGATCTTTGCAACCTGATGTTTCAAACTGCAGTGAAACAGTTTGAAAGCATCAGAAATATAAACTCTTGAACCTGGAAAATTAAAATATAGTTTCAATTGTTTATCAGATAAAGGTTTATAGGGTACTGTTGTGAATCGGGTGTTGCCATCTTTGTATGTAGATTGTAGGGTAACAATCCTATTTGTTTCCCACCTGAATATGTTCTGGGATCATTTCCCATTGCATTGCAGCATGTCCACTTGGTTTATCAATCTCATCGCTGGCAAATATAGCAGCACAATCTACCTAAATAATCTTTTTCATTACATATTTCGCGGATTTTCTTTATTTATTTTTATCACGGGCAGCCGTAGGACATTTGAATTTCCGAGCCGGGTCAATTTTTCCGGTCCCAGTTTGTGCTGTACTAGCTCTATGGATATGTCAAGCCGGAGCAACAAGGTTGACGCGGTCAGACTTTATGCTTCATATAGGTTGAATTTACTTTTACTAAAGGGGCAGAGGTGCGTGTTATGGAACTCTAATTAAATATATTTATTTATCCAACTGTTTTGGGTTATCATATGTTGCTTGTTGTGATTTTTAGTTTTTTGTTTTCAGTTTAAAACTGTCAAAACTTTGATTTTCTATAATTCCTTTATCTTTGCAATCCATTGTCGTAGACCTTGGATATTTCAAACTATAAACTTTATGTTAGATCAAATAATCTCAGTTTGAAATATAAAAAGGGTAAATCTCGCATTCTTTTAAGCTTTTTAAACTCTCATTGCTTTCGGGATTAAAAATGGAGATCAGATTTTATAAACCTTAGCTGTAACAGTTCCCATTCATAGGTTACCTTAGCTGTAACAGTTCCTATTCTTAGGTTACCTTAGCTGTAACAGTTCCTATTCTTAGGTTACCTTATGTAACAGTTCCTATTCTTAGGTTACCTTAGCTGTAACAGTTCCTATTCTTAGGTTACCTTAGCTGTAACAGTTCCTATTCTTAGGTTACCTTAGCTGTAACAGTTCCTATTCTTAGGTTACCTTATCTGTAACAGTTCCCATTCTTAGGTTACCTTTGCTGCAACAGTTCCCATTCTTAGGTTACCTTAGTTGAAACAGTTCCCATTCTTAGGTTACCTTAGCTGTAACAGTTCCCATAACATCATCATGATTTTTCTGTATTTCCTTTGTTAGATCACAGAGCTCGCCACAGAAATCAAGAATAGTATCAAACCGTCCACCTGATTAGAACTTAATGTGACCCACCATTTAAAGAGGGCATGATCTCAGCTTGAAAAGTGTTTAATTCTGATGATTTTTCCATTGTTTCTGGAGCAAGAAATGCGCGAGTCACTTGCGACGAAACTACAAATGAAAATAATCTGTTTTTAGAAACGAAAAATTGATATACAAGTCATACCTTATCAAAGCTTTTAATGGTATCGTAGTAAATCGGACATTGCAGCTCTCAATTAATGGAGGGTCACTTGAAATTACATTTACAGTCCCTTTTTTACATAACCTATATTTAATTGCACTTTTCAGTTTTCAATAACCTCAAATTGACCTAAATATTACTAAAGTAAACTGAGTTCCTGTCACAAACTCTCATTTCCGAATCCCTTTATCTAAGCAACCTTATGTCAAAAACTTTGAATTCTAAATTCTGTAAGGTCTAATAGAGCATAAAATAAAAAAGGTTTACTCCATCAGGTTGCAGAGATATAGGGATTTGAAAATTTAAGTTTGTGGTAAAAGAAATATTACCTAAAGGACGTCTTCGAGGTTTTGGCCAGAAAAATGTTACTTTATTCTGAAAAAAAGTTTTTGTTTTGCTTTAAACTAAATCATAACAAGAAATGTTCGGTTTAAAGTATCCCAAGGCCGAATTCAAAGAATTTGAGCCGCGGCTTAAATTTAAGCCGCGGCTCAAATATGGTTGGTTCCACTTAAAATCATATTCATTATTTCAAGATTTAAGCCGGAGCTCAATTGAAACCGGTTTTTGGCGGATTTAAGACGCAGCTCAAATTCATTAAATTCGGACACCGAGTTCCAACTTTTCTAAAAAAACTGTTCATAATTTTCATAATTGGATTTGAGATAAACAGAGTAAACTTCTTAAATAAAGGATTTATTTAGTTTTTATTCTGAAATTATAAGATAAATTCATCTAGATATCCTTGACTTACAAGTTTACACAGGGCATTTTGAGCTAAGTCAATTGCTAGGCGTTATCCCAAACAAAAGGTTTCGTAAATAAATAGAAAATTTACCTGCAGAGCATTCCAGGAACCATAAGATTTCAAAACTTCTTTGTGAAAACTGTAAACTTGATTTCTATAACTTAGGATAAATCCAATACCCTGAAATTTAGTACTTTGATTGAATTGATCTGTTTAAACCTGAAAGATCCAGTGCATACAATCACTAATTACTGATACAATATAATTTTTTTAAAAAAGAACTCTGCATTTTTAGAAAACGGGGGACACGAAAATTGAGAGAAAAAATGCTTACAACAAAAAATGTGCCGATGAGTGCCAGAGAGAACATGGGTTGTTTCTTCAGCATGGTTAATCTGAAAAAAATTCATGTGATTTTTTAACAAAATTTACAACATTTAAAAATGTATAACTAGAATATTTGTAACATGTATAGAAAAGTGAAATAAAAAGTTATAAATTTATCAACCCTATCCCGAAATGGGCTTTTTTTGTCTAATATAGATGTCCCCCCCCCCTATGACTTTTCCCTTAGAGTTGAGGTAGGGGAGTGTTATACATGTCCATAGTCAAATTTTTCTAGGCCTGCTCATATATTAAAACAAATTAGACCCCTTATCCAATACCATCACACACAATCCATCTAAATGCCGCGCATGGAGTTCAACGGGAAAAAACCTACTTATGAAAAAATTAAATTAAACTTAGGGTATTGAAGATATTGAATTGCTTTGTGAGGATGTTACAATTGGTATATTTGAAGTTGTATTTGCTGTTGAGGATAATACTGGAATTGTTGTGTTGATTAGATTAGGTAAGATGCTTCTTGATGTGTAGAACTAGATGCTGAGGATAATACTGGAATTGTTGTGTTGATTAGATTAGGTAAGATGCTTCTGGATGTGTAGAACTAGATGCTGAGGATAATACTGAAATTGTTGTGTTGATTAGATTAGATAAGATGCTTCTGGATGTGAAGAACTAGATGCTGAGGATAATACTGGAATTGTTGTGTTGATTAGATTAGATAAGATGCTTCTGGATGTGTAGAACTAGATACTGAGGATAATACTGCAATTGTTGTGTTGATTAGATTAGGTAAGATGCTTCTTGATGTGTAGAACTAGATGCTGAGGATAATACTGGAATTGTTGTGTTGATTAGGTAAGATGCTTCTGGATGTGTAGAACTAGATACTGAGGATAATCTAGTCTCAACCTTTCTAAGAATATCATTCAGGTCAAACAGCCTGAAAGATTAAACTTAAATATTTACACATTGTATAAAAATTAACATGTTTAAATTTTAGTTGAAGAGACTGTCAATGTAGTTTTAGTGATCTTACTCTATTCTATCTTACAAGGCTTTTATTTAACTTTTAATTGTACCTCTATCTGCGAGCATCTTCTCTTAATTTCACAAAAACTTAAACAGACAGACAGACAAGCAAAGTATATATATATATATTTAGATTGACATTTTTGGCCATTTTCTTTTAATAATATGAAGTAGTAATTTTAGAGTCACTCATTCAAGCGAAGCCGGAGATTCAACGAAAATTATCAATATCAAAATACAAATGTTCTACTATCTTTATCTTCTTTGAAAAAAGGAGTTCCAAATTGTGAATCGGATCTGGAATTCTTTAAAGAATTTCCTAAAGTGACATTGACAACCCATGAAAGCGGCGACTCATTGTGCACACTGGATATATTTTAACTTTAAGAGTAAATGAAAATTAAACGGCACAAAAATTGCAAAAATTCGGTCAAATTTAAGAGACTGTAACCTTAATTTTAATAGATCTTACTGTAACCTTAATTTTAATAGATCTTCCATTCATAGATGGACATGTCCGTTTCACATTCTGATCAAGATATCCATCATTCTCTCTTTAAAAAATGATTGCTTTTTTTGTGGTTTCTCTGCACACCTTCGAGTCTGCAGCGACGAACGAAAGAATTTTCTCAAAATCAAAACTCAAAACTGAGAACTCTTTTGAAAATTTTGTGGAACCTGTGGTAAAAACTTTAATGAGAAAAAAATGCTATCTTGATTACTGTGGAGAAATTCTCTGGAATTTCTCAAAATGTAAACTTGGAAATCTGTTCCTCAAGAAATATCTTGAAATCGTAACCAAGTCCCGAAAAAGTCTGAAGAATGTGTTCACCCAAATAATTCTAAAATTATCAAAAATTTCCTGAGAATTTCTTGTAAATTTCATAGTTCTGAAAATCTCTCCTTAAACACTACTCTTATAACTGATATGACTTTGAAATTGATGGTGTAAACTTTTGATATTTTCAGCTTTGACTAAGATAAAAATATGAGAAAATTTGTTACAAGTAATCAGTTACTTTGGCGAATATCGAGAATTTTTTCACTTTTGTTTTCCTGTGTACTGTGTACTGTGTACTGTGTACTGTGTACTGTGTACTGTGTATCCCGATATATACCATTCAAAAGTTCCCAGCTCTGTAAACTTAATTCGATTTTCAGATTTTATGTTCAATTTCTTGCGGTCCCCTTTACTGCTTTATATAATCAAAAATGACGAAACCAACTCTTAAAATGGATAATTTTCAGTTGTGTTTTTCCCAAAAAAGTTACTTGCATTTTGGCGCAAAAATCTCCTTTTTTTATTTCCGTGAACAGTCTTTTTAACATATGAAAATTACCTCGAGATGGTTTTTTCGCCATGAAGTCATAAATCCAACTCCCCTCAACTATATTCATCATATCCCACACCAGTAAAGGTAGAAATGTTTCTTCATCTCTCTAAAACAAAATAAATTATTTTTTCTCTTTCTAAAAAAAAATGAGATTATAAGTTTTTCAAAGTCAGTCAATTTTTTTCAATAAGATATCGATGAATACGATGAAATCAAATTTAAAGATCAAGAAATAATGAAAGGGACCCGAAAATAACAAACATAATTATTGTCGTTTACATTTACTATTTTTGACAGCTATCTTCAGACATCTGTTCAATGAGATTTAGTAATTTCCTGAATAACACAAAAAAGCTTGTGTTTCAAACAATCGTACGTATCATATCAAACATCAATTATGTTCCTGGACTTGAGGTCAAAGTTATATCTAAAAAATGAGATCCCTGGTATACTCCTGGACAAACTCCTATCGTGGATAAACACCAACCTTGATATCCCTGGATACACCTCTACGAACTCCTTGGATAAACACCAACCTTGATATCCCTGGATACACATCTGCGAACTCCGATCTTGGATAAACACCAACCTTGATATCCCTGGATACACCTCTACGAACTCCTATCTTGGATCTCTTAGTCACAAGAAATTTGGCTCTTGAATAGAATGGAAAAAATCAGGTATGCAAAGTTTTGCGGATTATTCCAAAATATGTGAAAAAGCTAAAATTCTTGAAAATTCAAAAGTTTACACCATTAGGTTGTTGCAAGGATGTATGAATTACAAAATTTGAGTTTGTGACACAGACTCAATTATTTTGCTTAGAAAAAATCAGTTTAATTTGTTTTCCCTGATAGG
The DNA here is from genome assembly GCF_000591075.1 of Eurytemora carolleeae. Classification (NCBI taxonomy): domain Eukaryota; kingdom Metazoa; phylum Arthropoda; class Copepoda; order Calanoida; family Temoridae; genus Eurytemora; species Eurytemora carolleeae. The sequence goes on from NW_019396218.1 coordinate 27,343, forward strand.
AGATCTATTTGGTTTAAAGGCTAAAAACTTGTTGCTGAGATGAAAGTTGAAAGTTCGGTTCGATTCTGAATCTAAACAAGAGAAAAGCTATTTAATGGTAAAGAAAAAATATATTTTGTGTTTTGACTAAAGGAAAATTACACAGACCAGGAATAACAATGTTTAATGTAAAGCTGTAAGGAATTGGGTCTTTGCCACAAATTCAGTTTTTGTAAAACCTATACCTTTTCAACCTTATGATGAAAACCTTTGATATTTCAAACTTACATTATTCATAGTTTGAAATATTAAAGATTTACGATTAGAAATGCAGAGTCTGTGGCAAAATGTTAATTCCTTTACAAGATGAAATTTAATAATTTTGAAAAAATGTATTTTTATTTTCATAAAAAGTATTAAATATTCTGGCGTGAGACATCTTTTAGCAACGTAAAATTGCTTAGATGTTTCTATTTCCAAAAATATGGAGTTGATGTGAATTTTGAAGCAGGTTAACACTTCGTTTTAAAAACATTTAACATGTGTTGTCTAGCTGTATCAAGATATCCGCCATGAAAAGACCGCGCTTCATTATAAATCTAAAAACAATATAACTGTGAGAAAGATATAGTTCTGAATTGTCAAGCAAAATTATGAAA
>NW_019396218.1:28032-33432 GCF_000591075.1 Eurytemora carolleeae
GGGGGTTATGCAGCTAATTAAATGTACAAAACAGGACAGCCAGGGAAGATTGGAAAAACTATAATATCTGCATTCTGCATTAAATACATATATCAAATAATTTGTTTAATAAAAAAAAAAAAATTGATAAAGTTAACAAACTTTTTTCAAAACCTACAGATTTAAAGAAGAACTCTGCATAAAGTCTCATCCTTTATGGGTAATCCTTGATGATAGATAAATGAAAGAGTTTCCGAAGTAAACAATTTGAAAGACGACATTCCCTTAAGTATATTTTTCCAGGCTTATTCAGGCGGTTCGCTCCTCTTTTCTTATACAAATGTTGTGGCTTTAATTTCTGATTTAAATGCAGGCTTTGCTTTAGCGTACAATTAAAAGTGAAAAGAATAATAATTTTCGCTGATTGTGTTGTTATTCTTAGATTTACAAAATATTAAGATATTAGGCTTTTTACGGATGCACTTTTTCAATTCAGAAGTGCTGTAAATCGCCCCCAATTTTGTTTATGTATAATGACAAGTAAAAGATAAATATAGATAGATAAATGTATACTTTTCATTAAAGATAAATATAGATAGATAAATGTATACCTTTCATTAAAGATAAATATAGATAGATAAATATACCTTTCATTAAAGATAAATATAGATAGATAAATATATACCTTTCATTCCGAGGAACCTAGAATTTATATGTATGGCCAAATGAATTTTTTTTTTCAATTTAAATTTCTTTTTAACTGCCTTTCTTTATATATTTATTTATATATTAATGCAATGATAAAAAAGAAATTTGTTGTTGGGCATCATTGTGTTAATAAACGAAAATAAAGTAAAGCTGGCTGAATATGAAAAAAAAAATTTTACGAAAACCCTAATTTAGAAAATGATGATTAAACAAGAATAAAATGTTAATTTAAGTTTCTATTCACCAGGATATTGTACTGAATACACATATACAAAATATCGCAAGTAGCCATTTTTGTGATTTTATCGTCTACAATAATTGTGTACAATAGGTATATGTAAAACAATTATGTACATGTAAGCCCAAAACTTGAGAAACATATCGAAAGAATTTATAAAATGGCAGCCTAATCTTTTTATATGATATTTTTTTCTATATGAGAGAGGGCTATCACTAAATCTGGATATTAAATGTGAACACTTTGTATTTCCTTCTTAGTACACTCATTTTCTTTCTTTTTCTCTCCCTGCCAGTTTCCGACCAATGAGAGTTCACTTATTAAATAGCGCGCAAAATTTTTGACTCGGCTGTCGGCCATTTTGTAAATTAATCGGTGAAGAAAAATATGTAATAATTCGTTTGAGATTCTTTTGAAACAAATTTTAAAGAAAACGAACAAATCTGGCGTTTCTAGAATCAAAGGAACTGAGTTTTTGCCACAAATCCCAATTTTATAATACCTAAATCTCAACAACCAGATGATACATACCTTTTATATTTCAAACTTACATTATTTGATCCACCGGAATTCATAGTTTGAAATATCTACGGTCTACGACATTTGGTTTTAAAGAAATTGGGATTTAAAAATCCGAGTTTGTTGATCTTAATAATCAATCTCGAGACTAACATAATCTCGAGATTATGTTAGTCTCGAGATTAGCAAAAAGAGAGGATTAAGCATTAATCCTGATATCCACCATTCTAAAGTTAGAGTATATCCACTATGGAAACTTATGATGTTCTTAATCCTCTCTTTTGGTACACTCTGATTGGTAGAATTCTAGGCACTTTAGTGGATAAAGATTATATATTATAATAATCTGGAAATTAACAAAAAGAGGAGATCAAGCATTGATCTCGATATCCACAATTCTAAAGCTTTCCGTGTTGGTTTCTCCAAATCCCATTCGATTGTTTGAGTTAAATACACTTTTTGTTGATACAAATTTAAGATTTAATTAATCTTTAGATTAACAAAAACAGAAGATCAAGCATTGAAATCGATAGCCACAATTCTAAAGTTTTAAGCTTTGATTGAACGAAAATTGAATTTCTTAAAATATTATTCCCAGTAATTACTGAACTGATAGATGTTAAATAGTAAGTAGGGTTTCACTTGTGAATGTGATTATGATTAATTAATTCATGAGTAACTTAGTTGCAACTTGAGATTGATTGCCGGTAAACGGTGTAATAGTCGGTACTTGCCGGTATGTTCCAGTGACCTAAAACCTGAGAATTGGGGGCTGGGGCTCATTCGGCCAGCATGTGTGAGTGCCGAGCAGGCTGGAGTATAGTTGACTCTGATTGGCTAAATTTTTAATTTATTCATAATTTCCTGGAATTGTTTCTCGAAATTTAACGAAATAGCTCGAAATCACGAAATAGCTCGAAATCACGAAATACGCACAAACCAAGATTTTCTTCAGAATTTGCGCGAAATAGCTTTTGCGCATCAATGCGCAAAAACATCAAAATTTCATGCAATTTTTACTCGAAACGTAAACAAATCTTTGCGCAATTTTTGCACGATTTTTGTGCAAAAAAAATTGACTGGAAACCCTAGAAGTATGTCACCTATTTTTGCATAATTTACCATATACTCTATTAATTGTACAATGTACACTTCCGTGTTGTTTACAGAATTGCAACAGGTTCCCGAAATTAAGAGTTTTCCCAATTTTACATTTTCCACTGTAGAACTGATTCTAACATGACATTTTCGCTTTCCCGAGTTCACGCTTTCCGCCTTGTTTTTTTAACAAATTTTAAAAATCTAAAATGCATTTTTTCTGCGTTTTACCATAAAAAAATAAACATGAATGTTTTAAAATAGGATTTGAGTCTTTGCCACAAACTTTGACTTTCTATAAATACCTTTATCTTTGCAACCCAATGTCGTAGACCTGACATATTTAAATCTGTGAATTCTGTTAGATCAAATAATCTGAGTTTAAAACTAGAAAGTTTACACCAGCAGGTTGCAAAGATATAGGGAATAGAAGATGTAGTATGCGGCGAAGATCCAATTCCTTTATTTAATATTCATGATACAGTACTGATAGTGTTTATCCAGTGTTCAATATAGATGTGACCGTACTAAAAGTAACTGTCCAGTGTTCAATATTCATGTTCCCGTACTGATAGTGACTATCCAGTATTCAATATACATGTTCACGTACTGATAATAACTATTCAGTGTTCAATATTCATGTTAACGTACTTGTAGTGACTATCCATTGTTCAATATTCATGTTAATGTACTGATAGTGACTATCCAGTGTTCAATATTCATGTTAATGTATGTACTGATAGTGACTATCCAGTATTCAATATTCATGTTTCCGTACTGATAGTAACTATCCAGTGTTCAATATTCATGTTTCCGTACTGATAGTAACTATCCAGTGTTCAATATTCATGTTAACGTACTTATAGTAACTATCCAGAGTTCAATATTCATGTTAACGTACTAATAGTGACTTTCCAGTGTTCAATATTCATGTTACTGTACTATTAGTGACTATCCAGTATTCAATATTCATGTGCTCGTACTGATAGTGACCATCCAGGGTTCAATATGCATGTTCCCGTACTTTTAGTTACTATCCAGTGTTTCAATATACATGTTCTCATACTGATAGTGACTATCCAGGGTTCAATATACATGTTCCCGTACTTTTACTAACTATCCAGTGTTTCAATACACATGTTCTCGTACTGATAGTGACTATCCAGGGTTCAATATACATGTTCCCGTACTGATAGTGACTATCCAGGGTTATAAGTTTGCCTCCAAAAGAATTTTTTTGAATTTAGTTTTAAACTGTGTTTTAAATTTAGAAATATTTCGGTTTGACTTCTCGTGATTACTTCACATTATATTAATATAATACTTGTTTACTTTGCCAGCTTTTAAACGTATAATAGCTTACAAGTAACAAGTAGTGATGGGAAATATCAGCTTTTTAAAATTATAACAGCTTACAAGTAACAAGTAGGGATGGGAAATATCAGCTTTTAAACTTATAACAGCTTACAAGTAACAAGCAGTGATGGGAAATATCAGCTTTTTAAACTTATAACAGCTTACAAGTAACAAGTAGTGATGGGAAATATCAGCTTTTTAAACTTATAGCAGCTTACAAGTAACAAGTAGGGATGGGAAATACCAGCTTTTTAAACTTATAACAGCTTACAAGTAACAAGTAGTGATGGGAAATATCAGCTTCTTAAACTTATAACAGCTTACAAGTAACAAGTAGTGATGGGAAATATCAGCTTTTAAAACTTATAATATCTTACAAGTAACAAGTAGTGATGGGAAATATCAGCTTTTAAAACAATTTTTGGTCGAAGACAATCAATGTTGTTATTGTTGTTATTATTAATATTAAACGCAGAAATATATCGTCCTGTTAAAACCAAATTCTGAAAAATTATTTTTTATTTCCCCCCCCCTAGCCTTTCAAGCTTCTTTTTAAAACTTATTGTCAGAATTTATAATTCGTTATAGAAAAAATACATGTTCCTGTCTTATTTTGTACAATTTATAAGTACAGCAATTACAACTTTACTTTTAAAACACACGTGTGTAAAATTGGGTTGATTTGTGAATAATCTTTTTTAAATAAACATGTATTGTTTTCTGGCATTCAGCCAAGAATCTGGTCATCGTATTTATGCATAATATTATAGTCACAATTACCTAACCCCCACTCTTTACCCTGCATAGAACTAAGTTTAAAAGTACACATCTTAAATACTATGCCAAATAAAGGGTAGCAAAGCAAAAAAGGTAGCAAAAGCCAGCGAAAAGTTTAATCAGCAACTTTGTAAGAAAAGTGCTTCCAAAGGTACATAAATACATTTAGAAAAGTAAATATTTTTAATTTTAGAATGATCAGAAGAAACGCTTCAGAGCTTGGACATAGTGTACATTACATAATTGTTCTAACTGTCCAACACTTTATTTTTGAATATTTTTTAAAAGTTTTTATTTAGAAGGGGCTGCACTGTGGACGTATATTTAAGTGGTTCTTCATTTGAAGCCTTGCATGTCTGATTCTTAACCGTTTCCGTGATTAGATATGATGGAGATAGCATTATTTTTCTAACAAAAATTGCATTCAAATTATTAAAAACTGTTTTGGACTTAAAATGTTGTGATTATATATATTTTTTTTTGCGGTTCTATAACCATGCTTGGAGTGCAAACACACTGTAAGAGTTAATCGGCACTCCATTTTCAGCTAGAAAAATAAGAATATCTCATTTATCGATGGTAAGACAAAGGTTGAAAGGTAATTAAATGCTGATGTTATAAATTATGTCACTTGAAATTACATTACTTTTACTTACAATTCCTTTAATTAACCCTATTCCTGCTGGGGGGGGGGGGGCAATTTTGCCCCCACTGTATGTATGTTA